>NC_091756.1:1075413-1170413 GCF_043380555.1 Nothobranchius furzeri
AGCTGAACCATCACGACCCAGTTTTGGGTCTCACCAGACGCCAACAAAAGTGTCGTGACTTGGAAGTATCTCAAAGACTGGTCTGGTCGGCAACCGCTGCTTTTCCTACTGGCTTCGGTTCCAGAGACGGTCAAGCTGGACCTCGACATTCCTGATCTAACGGGGACTTCCGCTAAGGGTATGTAGGCCAACAAATGGCATTGAATGTGTTTATGAATCTCCAAATTAAAGCTTAACGCGAAGACATCGCCTTCATTTCCCATCAAAACCAATCGCTTCTTCAGATTTGCTGCTTCTGAGCAACACATCACACCATTCTCCGTCTCATTCACCTTAGTTACACCACACATTTAGTGTTAAAGTTAGTCTAGTTTAATTTGTTTTAATGAATCTTTAAACTTTTAAACTCGACTCTCTCTCTCTTCTGTTGTCTCAGAGTGAATATGAAGCTGTTATCTAATCCCTCCAGTAACAAGTTCCAATCTTCTGTTTTAAAATAACCTCACAGATCCATAAGGTGGATTTCATATTTCCTATGGAATTGAATAACATGTTATTTAAATCATTGCAGCCAACAGTTTTCTGTAGGTCTGACAGGAGATGCAGGAGGAGGAGACAGACAGGATGCAGGACAATAGAAAACAAAACAAAGCGCTTGAAAAGGAAAAGCAAGGTAGATTTGTCCCACTACATGTTTAACCTTTATAAAGCTACCAGTTACATACATTTCATACAATTCACCTTCAAAACTCAGTCCCACGCCCAGGGCCGTATCAAGGCATTTTGGGGACCAAGATAAGTGGTGAGTGGAAACACATGCACAGGCAAGTAGGCTGTCTCCAAAGCCAGGACTCTTATTTAAATTTAGAAATTTTTGGTTTAAATCGGAAAGCTGCTGTTGTATGTCCAGTCACATGTCAGTGAGAAAATCCATCAACAGTTTGTCTCGGTCTGCAGCCATCCTGATGAATGGATGTCACAGAAACCGTAATTTTGGGCAAAATAGAACAGAAAACTGGATAATAAAAGTTTTGACAAAGCAGCTGGATTAAAACATGCCAGCTGGTGGCGGTATCGGTTGGGTTGGGGAGGAAGATGGACAGGGAAGAAGAAACGATTGCGTCACTTCCAGTCCTTTGTCATTTCTGAAATCTCCAAAATGGAGGATTGAGACGAACGATGAAGGCTGTTTTTATGTTAGAGGCTCAAACGCGGCGGTTTGATTAGCCAGACTATACCCCGAAGGATATTCAATGGCATTATATTCACGTGCTCAATGTTAGCAATGCTACTTAGCTTAAGTAAGCTGATCCGGGCGATCCCAGAATCAGTTCAAATTACCTGATTACTGATTGGCTTAATGACCTGACCTGTAGTGGAATGTTTAAAGTCATCTTTTGTACATTCTTCCTGTGTTTGTCTTCTACAACGAAACCGTCAGCAAGGTAAAGGAAAACCTTATCTGTGTTTAAAAAAAGACCTAAAAACGAATTAGGATCAAAGTCAAATGTTCACTTTGTTATATTGCAGCCATTTGGTAAAATAAATGAAATTAATTTTTTCCTCATTAATGTACACACAGCAGCCATATTGACAGAAAAACACAGATTTTTAGGTATTTCTGCAGATTTTTTAAAAAAGAAAACTGAAAAATCACATGGTCCTAGTGCCTTCAGACTTGTGGTCGACCAATACTGGTTTTTCTATAGCCAATACCGATATGAGGCGGTAAGAGTCAGCCAAAGGCGGATAAGTGCTGCCAATCTTTGGGCCGATTTCATGTCCGATGTCTGGATGTTTGGCACCTTATCTGAATGCTTAATTATCACTAATAACAGCTGTGGATGCACAAGATTTCTGAACCTATTCTGAATTTAACCAACTGTTGAATCTTAATTCAGTCACTGCTCAGTGTTAAAATCACACATTATAACAAGATTAATAAAAAATACCAACAAACTGACCCAGTATTAAATATACAAAATAGGCAGAAACAGAAGCATCAGTGGATGTTTCAGAGCATTTATTAAGCAGATGTTTTATAGGGATGTACACATTTAGATGTAAGTAATTTGCATGCTGGTGGTGGTCCATTGTTTCTGAGGTCCAAGGTCAACGCAGCTGTCTACCAGGAAGTTCTAGAGCACTTCCTGCTTCCTGCTGCTGACCAACTTTATTGAGATGCAGATTTCATTTTGCAACAGGACTTGGCACCTGCAGCCAGCGCCAAAGCTACCAGGACCTGGTTCAAGGACCATGGTATCCTTGTTCATGATTGGCCAGCAAAATGGCCTGACGCTAACGCTATAGAAGATCTGTGGGCTATGTAATGAATCAAAAGGGTCAATTTTCCCCATCGAATTGACACAGCAACCTTTCGTGCATGCCGGAACTGCTGGGTCAGGGTTGCGCCAGCTGGAGGATCCAGACGCACAAATCAAACTTTTGCTCACTCATTGTTCTTCAACGCAGACATAAATAAACTGCCAAGGTCTCACCAGAAGAAGAAGAAAATATCATTTCTACAGAGCCTATCAAGACAAAAGTTGATTGGCTGCACCTGGCGGTAAGGCGTTTCCTGTTTCCTGTTTTCAGTGTTGCACTCCGTGTAGCCGTTTGGTGTTTGGGGCTCGCTAAAGCTGATTTAATTTCTCTGTACTTGGATATCTCTGAGTTATTGTTGCACTAAAGCACGCTAAAACACACATTTTCTGTTGTTCCACCTAGCTTTTAGGGAACCATTTGAGTTTGCACGCAGTTTATTTGGTGTTGAACAGTTTGCTCGTCCAGTTAGCTTAGCCTCAGCACGGCTATGGCTACTTCTGTCTCTGCTTCTCCGTCTCCTATCTCTTGCTCTCTGTGTCAGATGTTTAGTTACTCCTCTGCCTCCTTTAGTAATAATGGTACGTGTAATAAATGTAGCATTTTTGTAGCTTTGGAGGCGAGGGTGTCGGAATTGGAGGCCCGGCTCCGCGCTGTTGAAAAACCTGTAAACAGCCGTAGCTACTTAGCTAGCGCGGGGCTAACTAGCTCAGAACAACCCCGTAGCAGTCCTCCAGCAGAACCCGAGCAGCCGGGATCTCAGGCCGGCTGGGTGACGGTACGCAGGAAGCATAGAACCCAGCCCGTGGGCCACCACCAACCCGTCCACGTTTCTAATAGGTTTTCCCCGCTCAGTGACGCACCCACTGACAAGCCGACTCTGATCATTGGCAGCTCCATGGTCAGAAACGTGGCATTAGAGACTCCAGCAACCATAGTTAAATGTTTACCTGGGGCCAGAGCGGGCGACATTAAATCTTACCTGAAACTGCTGGCTAAGGATAAGCGTAAATACAGTAAGATTGTTATTCACGCTGGCGGTAACGACACCTGGTTACGCCAATCGGAGGTCACTAAAATTAATGTTGCTTCGATGTGTAAGTTTGCCAAAACAATGTCGGACTCCGTAATTTTCTCTGGCCCCCTGCCTGATCGGACCAGTGACGACATGTTTAGCCGCATGCTGTCCTTCGACCGCTGGTTGTCTAGGTGGTGTCCTGAAAACAACGTGGGCTACATTGATAATTAGAAAACTTTTTGGGGAAAACCTGATCTGATGCAGAGAGACGGCATCCATCCCTCTTTGGATGGTGCAGCTCTTCTTTCTAGGAATATGGCCAATTTTATTAGTCCTCCATGACAACCCAGGGTCCAGACCAGGAAGCAGAGTCGTAGTTTAACCCACCCCTCTGCAGCTTCTGTACTGTTACCCACCCACTACCGCATAGAGACAGTGTCCTGCCCACGGCCAAAACCACACAGATTAAATATCAGGTCATTGTAGTGGGGGATTTTAATATTCATGTGGACATTGAAAATGATAACCTCAATGTAGCCTTTAGTAATATCTTAGACTCAATTGGTTTTACTCAAAGAATACATAGCTCCACCCACTCCTGCCATCATACATTGGACCTTGTTCTGACTTATGGCATAGAGTGTGAGGAAATAACGATCTTTCCACATAATCCAGTCCTCTCGAACCACTTTCTGATAACCTTTGAGTTTTTTATAACGGAGTTCTCGAGACATGAAAGTAAATTTCACTATAGTCGGTCTCTATCTGACAACGCAGTTGCGTCTTTTAAATCAACTGTTCCATCTTTACTGTCCTCAGCATCTCAGAGGAACGTAGCAGAGGGCAATATTTTCAGTTCTAGCCCCTCACAAATTGATGCCTTAGTTCATCATGTTAATTCCTCTTTACGTGTGGCATTAGATGATGTTGCCCCTTTAAAAAAGAAGGTAATTAGGGACAGGAAGTCGGCTCCCTGGTTTAATTCTCATTTACGAGCCTTAAAACAAAACTCTAGGAAACTGGAGAGAACATGGCGCTCTACGTACCATTAGGAGGCCTACTTGTCCTGGAAAAATAGTCTTGTGCTTTATAAAAATAAGCTTCAACAAACTAGAACTGCTTATTTCTCAGCATTAATTGAGGAGAATAAGCATAATCCTAAATTTCTTTTCAGTACAGTTGCTAAACATACACAGAATCATAGCTCTGAGCCATCTATTCCCTTAGCCCTCAGCAGCAATGACTTCATGGGATTTTTTACAAGTAAAATTAATTCTATTAGAAACAAAATGTTTAGCATCCTCCCTAATGCGATTTCTCCTTCCTCAGTAAGTGAGGCAGCATCAGAGGTGACTGTAGAACCTCATCTGTACTTGAACCGTTTTGATCCAGTTGAGCTTTCAGAGTTATCAAAAATATTAGCTTCATCTAAAACTTCAACTTGCATTTTGGATCCAATCCCAGCCAAATTATTTAAAGATGCATTTCCTTTGGTTACTGCCCCCATTCTAGATATAATCAATCTATCCTTAGTAAATGGGTATGTACCACAAGATTTTAAGGTTGCTGTAATCAAACCTTCACTTGACTTCAGATGACCCAATGAATTATAGACCAATATCTAACCTTCCATTTTTATCCAAAGTCCTGGAGAAAATAGTGGCCATCCAAGTATGTGAGCATTTAAACACTAATGCTCTGTTTGAGGAATTTCAGTCTGGTTTTAGAGAGTATCACAGCACTGAAACTGCATTAGTGAGAGTTACAAATGATATTCTCATGGCCTCCTATAAGAATCTTGTGTCTGTTCTAGTCTTGTTAGATCTCAGTGCTGCCTTTGACACAGTTGATCACAATGTTCTTTTAGAAAGACTTGAACATGTTGTAGGGATCAAAGGAACAGAGCTAGGCTGGTTTAAATCCTACCTGTCTGACAGATTTCATTTTGTAAATGTACATGACAAATCATTTTCATACTCCAGGGTTACTTGTGGAGTACCACAGGGTTCAGTGCTTGGACCAATTCTTTTTACTATATATATGCTCCCAATTGGTAAAATCATTAGACAGCATGAGATAAACTTCCACTGTTATGCTGACGATACTCTGTTATATTTATCCATTAACCCTGATGAACCTAATCGGTTGGGTAGATTACAGGCTTGTCTTGAGGACATAAAACATTGGATGACTCTAAACTTCTTGCTTTTAAATCAAGACAAGACAGAAGTTCTCATCTTTGGACCAGAAATCCAGAAAAGGAAATTGCTTAGCCAATCGCCTGACCTTAATGGCATTACATTAATCTCCGCGAACAAAGCAAGGAACCTTGGTGTTATCTTTGACCAGGACATGTCATTCAAATCCCAGGTTTCACAAGTTTGTAGGATTTCTTTTTTCCACCTTCGGAATATTGCTAAGATTAGAAGCATACTTTCCAGGAGTGATGCTGAAAAACTAGTTCATGCATTTATTACATCAAGACTGGATTACTGTAATTCATTACTCTCAGGAAGTCCACAGAATGTAGTTAAAAGTCTTCAGCTTGTCCAAAATGCTGCAGCTAGAGTTCTGATGAGAATTAAAAAGAGAGATCATATCTCTCCTGTCTTAGCTTCCCTACATTGGCTACCTGTTAAATTCAGAATAGATTTTAAGATCCTTCTTCTCACATATAAAGCTCTTAATAATCAAGCTCCATCATACATCAGTGATCTGATTGTTCCATACGTTCCTAACCGAGCACTTCGCTCTCAGACTGCAGGTTTACTGGTGGTTCCCAGAATATCTAAAATTAGGATGGGAGGCAGATCTTTTAGTTATCAGGCTCCTCTCCTGTGGAACCAGCTCCCAGCCTTAGTCCGTGAATTTAATTCAATTGAAAAATCATGAGGCGTTTCACAAAAACAAAAAATGTGAAAATATAAGAAAGTGTTTAGAAAATGTTTAAAAATATATTTAAAATGAGCAAAAATAGACAATTGTGATTAAAATGTTAAGAAAGAGAGAGAGTGGACAGGAAAGAGGGAAATCAGTGGATCCTGAGGAAGGTGGAATAGGTGGGGAGAGCAGAATAAAGAGAGAGAGGTGAAGAAGGTCATACAAAAGCCAGCTTGAACAAGTGAGTCTTCAGCTGCTTTTTAAAGGAGACCACTGAGTCCACTGATCTCAGGCTCAGGGGGAGAGAGGTCCAGAGTCTGGGGGCCACAGCAGCAGATGATCTGTCACATTTGACCTTTAGCCTGGTGCTGCACAACCAGTAGGCTTTGATCACTGGACCTCAGGGACCTGCTGGGGGTGTAGGGACTAAGAAGATCACCAATGTAAGATGGTGCTTGTCCATGTAAGGCCCTATAGACCAGAACCAGGATCTTGAAATGAACCCTGAAGTTGACAACCAGATGCAAAAGCCTTATCTCTCTGCAAAAAGTCAGACTGCTTGATTCCTCACTCTGAATAAAAGTGAACTTTTACAACTCATAAGTTAAATAATCATATGTGATGAACGAACAAGATCTGTGCTTAAATCAATGTAGTTGAAATGAGCGTTGTTCTTACAACGATCCATTGCAGATCTTATGATCAGTATGTGTTTGATTTAACAAGTTAATCATTATCTACCTCATACATCTTCGTAAGATACAAATTAAGGTTAAGGTTCACCTCTCATAACGTTTAACCATTCTTTATTCACAAAATTAAGAAGCTTGTAGCTGAAGGAAGGAGCGGCTTTCTGAGGGATGTTTTGGTAAAGCCTTCCAGACATGGCACATTCTGATTTGCCAGAATACCCAGAAATCATAACATTGTGGTTTATTAAAACAGGAATTCCTTCCCGAGTGATTACGTTTTGAGTAGAGTCCCGAACCGGCCAACTCGGAACAAGCATGCTTGAAACATCTCTTTTGGCATACAGTTAACCTGTTGGCACGCTGCAAGCTGACACAGCCTGACGGCTCCCTGAGAGCCACACCCACTTTGGACGCAGACAAGCAATCCAGCTACTGTTGTGACCTGGAGACATGCCAAGACTGGACAAGTTGTACCGGAGCTAATCTACGAAATCCCGGTGCCGTGAGGACCACCCGACTTCTGACAGTCCGGATCTGCTGGGGTCTCCGCCAGGGTTCGTAGACACAACAGATAGTGTCTGATGCTGTTTTATTAATAATCAACTCTCTAGTTTGTAGCAGACAACAAATTATTTTATACTCAGATTTCACAACTTCTTTCAGACACAAAGGTTCTGATAAACATCTAGCTTACACCTACACATCACACTCCATCACCTCACATCCACCCCATCACATCTCATTATTCATCTCTTGTCATGTATAATCACTAGTTCAGAAAAGAATAAAATTCCTTTTATAAACTAAATACCTGACTGTCTGAATTAATACGAAGTGTCTTTATGGTCCCTGAACAAGTAAAGTAGCTATATTCTTCTGATTAAACATTCAAAGATCAATCAGATTGATATTTCATATTTATGTGGAATCATCACATCTTATTGGTCATAATTCATTTGCAGTCGTCACGCTACAAACTGTGACCGCTACAGCTAGTGTGAAGAGGAAGATGCAATACGCCAGACCCAACAGTCCAGAAGAGCTGAAGGCCTCTATCAGAGCAGCGTGAGCTCCCATAACTCAGACTGATGGACTCCATGCCACGCCGCGTTGCTGCAGTGATCCAGACCAAAGAAGCCCCAGCTACACATGAGTGATGCATACTCATAGTTCACAGCTGGCCAACATTTCTACCATCCCTTTTGAAGAGAAACTGATTCAGGGATGTCATCACTTATCAGTTATGACATCATCATTAAAGAAATCAACGTGACATATATCAGTGTGTGTGTGTGTGTGTGTGTGTGTGTGTGTGTGTGTGTGTGTGTGTGTGTGTGTGTGTGTGTGTGCGTGTGTGTGTGTGTGTGTGTGCGTGTGTGTGTGCGTGTGCGTGTGTGCGTGCGTGTGCGTGTGTGCGTGTGTGTGTGTGTGTGTGCGCGTGTGTGCGTGCGTGTGTGCGTGCGTGCGTGCGTGTGTGCGTGTGCGCGTGTGTGCGTGCGTGTGTGCGTGCGTGCGTGCGTGTGTGCGTGTGCGCGTGCGTGTGTGTGTGTGTGTGTGTACCAGTTTTGTACCTGCTGTAAAGTGACCTCATTAACCCGTGTACATGAACACAAATACATATATATTAAATTATTTGTTTGGGACATGAGCTGGTCTGGTTTTTGGGGCGTGTTCATGTGCAGCAGTGATGGAAGGGGGCGGAGCTGAAACTAGACCAGAACAGATAACTGTTGGGTTTGCTGCCTCAGGTTGCAGATGGACTTCTAATGGTCACAACGTTCCTCTTGTCACTTGATACCAAAATCCCACTACATATGAGACGAAGACTTCAAGATCCAGCAGGACCAGTGTCCAACACCTGATCCAGGTGGTCCAGCTGTGGGAACAGGGGTCCACCAGGTGTGGGTCCACCGTGAGAAGAGCCGTCAGCCCTGTGTCCTCCACCAGTACAGCTTCATGAGAGCCTGCGTGTGCGTGTGTGTGTGTGTGTGTGTGTGTGTGTCTGAAGATGCTAGACCCCCCCCCCCCCCCCCCCTGTACTTTAGACCTGGGTTTATGCTTATACGTCACGGAGCCGCCGATAGTTTGCAGCGACTGTTCATCCTTTCATGAATCTTCAGCCACATTTTGATGGACATCAGTGTTTAGTGATCACCAGATCTGTAGAAGGTATTAGCTAATGCACGAGAAAGGCCGTGCGTGCCTAAAGCTCATTCCAATGCCCAGTCATCTTCATCAGTCATCAGAACAGATGCTGTATGGCCTCACCATCATAACAGCTCCTCTCCTGCTGCCTCATCTTGTGCTGCGAAGCACAAGACTCCAGCAGAAGACCTTTGACCCTCATAAAAGGATCAATGATTTTATCCCTTTACAGACTGATTACAATCACAGACCACTGACCGTTGTATCTAAGGTGGCTTTAATAGGACTTGATGACTTGACAGTAAGAAAGAATCTAAATAACTGTAAACTGTTGAAATGCATTATTTCAGATTTTAAACACACCAAATGGATCTAGTGGATGGGTTGGCGCTGATTTTGTCATCAGTCATGTCACATTTTAATGTCAGCACATTAACAAGGACAGTTACATCACATTTACATCCACAGTAAGTGAAATACTTCTTAGCAACACATGTGATGTCAGGGGACCTTCATAACGCCGCCCACATTTCTCCTGCTCTCTGATTGGTCCAACACGGACCTTAAAAGATGGACTCTCTCCAGGGACAACGCTACATGAACACCTCTTGATCTCACAACAGAACATCTTCTAGAGGCAGAACCAAACAACCATTATCTGTTTTAACCTGCATCAACTGCATCAGACATAAAACGACCCGTCAGCGTCCAGCAGAGGTGAACCAGAGGGATCCCAGACCAGCCGACGGGGGTCAAGGGGTCTACGACCTTTGAGTACCCCAGGAGTAAATCCCACTCCTCCGCCTGGTCGAGACGACTTGGCTTTGCCAGCTGGAGATCCCAGGAGCTCTCACCACTGGTGCGTAGACCAATCAGACATCACCAAATGCAGCCAGATTATTCTTGTAATCCCAGACTTCACATCTATTTTTAATTAGACTCTTAATAACATCCAAGATCACGTTTCAGTAGTTTGGTTCTTGGATGATCATTTATCTACACTTACTCGGTGCGACCATTAGCCGTAGAATTATAGTGAATAATTTTATAAACTACATTTTTGCTTCTGTGTCGAATAAGTGTTGGTTTGCTGGCGTTACCCAAAGTCGGATATTAAAGGTTCAATAATATTGATGATTCATAGTTTTATGGAAATTTTATATTTTGTTGAGCACCTTTCTTATTTTATTGACAGTTTGTTCATTGTGACCACTTACAAAATGTTACAGCGTGCATGTTTGCCGTACCTTTCAATGAAGTAGGAATACTGAAGCCGTATAGGAAAACCTTCTTTCCGGATGTGGATGGTCTCTAGTATACCTGCATGCCTCAGCTGAGCCGACACAAAGTCCACATCAAAGACCCCTGGTAGCTGAGAGAGAACAAGAATGAGATTAGCTACAGGGCTGCAAACAGCACAAACGTTGTGTCCAGGAAGGTATCGATGAGCTGTGATGGCCTCATGGAGGGGGCCCATCAGCTGCTACCACTGAACGTTCTCCCTCTTCTGGTGTTAACATTTTACTTTATTTAAAGCCTGGATTATACTATACCACTTTTGGCCGTCTTTGCCAAATCCCTCGTCCTGAGCAGAATCGTGGAAAAAACGGTCAACGTCAGGTTGATTTGCATATATGTGCACCATATGGGTGGCCGGCTCTGCGACAGCTTTTTGAGCCGTCTCACGATCAAATCATCCTCAGTTTTCAAGCCTACGACTCCTGTCTGCAGCCGACCAATGAAAACAAATAGGGGGCCAGGCCTGGTCCGCAGGCCCCTATTGAGTACTGCTGCTTTACGGTTCCTTTCAGAATAAAAGCTGAACTCACTGACTCTCCAGGTCCATCTGACGCTGTCAACCAACTGTTGCTTTTTACCTGGAGACAATCCAAAGACTAGTCTGTCGTACTGCTGATGCTGTTTCACCGGCTGTGGTACCGAAAGGGGGGTCGAGGACCTGGCATTCTGGATCTGTACGGAGGTCTCATCCTGAAGGGTGAGCGACAAGATGGCGTCTCATGTGTTTATGAAACTCCGATCATAGCTTAAGAGCAAAACATCACTTCATCACTCGGACTTGCTTCTCCGGATACGAGAGTTCTGATGACAACATCACTCACACATACACCATCCATCTCACGTCTCATTCACACCAAGATCCATCCATTCACTTAGAATTTAGAGTTAGTCGTGTTTAAAATAGTTTAGAAATAAATCTTCTTAAACGTTTTAAAGGTGACTTTCTCTTCTCTTGTCTCTCAGTTAATACAAAGTGTTACACAATCCCTGCAATAAAAAGTTCCATTCTTCTGGTTAAAATTACCCAAAGATCCATAAGGTTGATTTCATACTTACTATGGAATCTCTCATCTTATGGTTCATTAAATAGATGTAAATTAAATCATTACATCACTGAATCCAAATCCAAATGCCGATATCTACCTAGCAATCTAACTGCGAATCAAATCTAAGTCCCTTTGGGGTCAAGTTCCTGCAAATCAAATTGCTGCGGTTGAAACCATCAATTTTAGAAGGTCCGTTTCCAGCCAACTCCAAGCGACAAAAGCTATTTTGAACCTTCACTCAAAGAAGAAAGAAGTGACATCATCCTCCCTTCTTCTCTAGTCTGCCTTTCAAAACTCTCCACCAGCCCTCTCTGGCATGTTTTGTTCCGGCTGCTTCATTAAAACTCTTTAACAGCTTTCTAAATAACAATATCCAAAATTGAGGGTTTCATAGTTTCTGTTGCTCAGGATGGCTGCAGATTGAGAAAAACTGTTGATGGATTTTCTCACTTAAATGAAGCTTGAAATGAAACAGGAGCTGTCCAACCTGTGACAGGAGGAACAGATGACCAGACAAGATGTACAGAATTTGAGTGTTCGAGTTCAAGCCTTGGGGTCCTCCACACCTTCACTCACATCAGCTGGTTTATATAAGATGGCTGGGTTCGTTTCACAGTTTGAGCCCACGCTGGGTGAGAATTTTGATGCCTTTAATATTTTAAAGAGACTGATGGTCATCTTGAACAGTTTCTAACCGCTTCTACTTCTGATAAGGTTTATTTGATCAGGCTCAAGTCGTCCATTGTGGTGAGTGATTCCATTAAAGGTCAGCTGCCTGAGGTCAAAAGTGACTATTCCCTCCTCTGCAAAGTTTTGAAGGAAGAATTCTCAGGTACAGCAAAGACCACAGGTTTAACAATTGTCATGTCAGTCAGTTTCCTTCAGAGGATCCACACGTGTTCTACTTCCGCCTTTTCCGTGCTTTCTTTGGTCATCGAAATCAACCAGGAATGAAAGAAAATGGTGACTTCAAAGAACTTTTTCCTGAGAATTTGCATACTTCCATAAATGTGCAAATGAGCATTGTTAATATTAGAATAGAATAGAATAGAATAGAATAGAATAGAATAGAATGACTTTATTGTCACCACAATACAATTGTAAAATGAGATACAGAGGATCTCCTACTTAGTGTAAAAAACATGCTGGATGGGGGGGTAGGGGGGTACAGTTCTGCAGCACTATATACATATGGACAGTATTAGTGTTATGTATATACAGTTATTGCACATAGAATTGGTATAAATAGTGGTGGTCAATAGAGGAAGTGGGAAGTGGGGGCTGTTATTGGTGCATGTGTGAGTTCAGGGTGGTTATTGCTTTGGGGAAGAACCTGTTTTTGAGTCTGTGGGTTTTTGTATTAATGCACCTGTAGCGCTTCCCTGAGGGAAGCAGTCTGAACATGTTGAAGCCAGGGTGGGAGCTGTCCTTGATGATGTTTGCTGCCCTACTGAGGCAGCGGGAGGAATGTCCATCAGTGAGGGGAGAGGACAGCCGATGATCTTCTGTGCTGTCTTGACCACACTCTGAAGCCTCACTCTATCCGCCTTGGTGCAGCTGCCGTGCCATACCGTGATGCAGTGGGTTAGCAGGCTCTCAATGGACGAGCGGTAGAAGGTCTGCAGCAGGTTGGAGTTCAGCTTGTACTTCCCGAGGACTCTCAGGAAGTGCAGCCGCTGTCTTGCCTTCTTGATGACCGCTGAGCTGTTTTCTGCCCAGGAGATGTCAGCAGAGATGAGGACACCAAGGAACCGGAAAGTGTGGACCCTCTCCACACACTCCCCGTTGATGTAGAGGGGGGCCAAGTCGGTGCTGTGTCTCCTGAAGTCGACAACAAGCTCTTTGGTTTTCTTGGAGTTCAGTGCCAGGTTGTTTTCTGAACACCATGCTGCCAACTTCAGGACTTCCTCTCTGTACTCTGCCTCGTCTGCATTCGTCTCCCTTGGAAAAACTACCAGGAAAAAACTCGGCTAAAAACAGCAGGTCAAGTTTTCAGAAGGACTATTAAGTGCATCGCTGACCCCGAGTCCTCCACAGGTCTGGTTTCCCATGCCGACACCTTTCTTTTGGACCTTTTGGTACAGCTCAGGTGAACGCCGCCCTTACCATTGTTCAACGCACCGCGGCCATGCTGACCACAGCCCTACTGCTCCAAGGTCAAGACCTGAGACTGGTAGCAGGCCTCCTGACAACCTGCGCTACGTCCTTTGTGGCCTGGTAAGCACCTCGCCAAAGGCTAAAGAGGTTCTACTCATCTCTTCTGCAGACCAGATTGCACATGCTCCTGCACTTGCAGTGCTTGCACATGACTCCATTAAAATGACAAATCCTCCATCAGTTGAACCTGACCTGACGGTGCGTCCTGTGACACCTGTGACCCCAGTGAGGTCTGGTGATGTCGCATCCATCAGTACCGTTCTTCGACCATCCAAAACCCCTGTCAGTTGGTCTAGTCATCCTTTCCCGCTGGACAAGCCTGAGAAGCTTAAACTTCTGTGTAAAATCATCCGTAAAGGTCCCAAACAGAAACCTAACATCCCGGTGACCCTTGAGGGGTCATTGACCTGTGATGCTACACAGGTTCAGACACCCGGTACAGTATGCCATCCCTGATGGTCAGTTTGTCCCAACCCTTAAGAAGTTTGTTGATCTCCACTAGTTCCTTGGCTCGTTCTCTCCGAGAGGATCTCCATCCCCTCTACACATAATATGGTCTACACAACACACTGTCAGCACCTTGCTTCTCCAGCAGCTCCTCATGAGGGATTACTGTCGGTCCTGAACAATCTGGCGACTGCACTGTTTGTGGAAAATGGGGCAAGAGAAGTGCTTGCCGACACAGCCTCGGCTCCTGCTGCTCACACGCCTGGAGGACTGCAGAGACTTTGTCAGCTGCTAGAGATCCCGTCACCACAACAGCTACGCTCCCTGATGTTGCTGGGTTGCCCTTCTCCATGCCATTTTCTCCAAGATGGGCTGAACAATGAAGGGCCTCCTGCATCCCATAAGCACACACCACTGCGGTTTCTGCCAAGAGATCTTTGTACGCCACCTTGATCAACTTCCGTGACATTGTTCTGTGAACAAATGGTTCCCGGCTAAGGGTATCAGCCACAATGTTTTGGGGGCCAGGGATGTACCTGATGTCAAAACTGAAAGGCGCCAGCTTTGCGATCCACTACTGTTCACAGGCATCTAGACGTGGCTTAGACAGGGGATTATTATTATCTGTCCAGACTGTGAAGGGATGTCCTCTCAGCCAATGGTGGGAATTATAACACACTGCCCACTTTAGTGCGAAAAACTCCAGCCTGTGCTTACTTAATCTTTTGATGGTGCAATGCTCATTATATAGTTTTGGTTATTTTATTAATACTTGGAGGCACAATTTCAAACTGCCAGTGTTCATTTAGGTTTTCCCCAATAATTATTATAGAAGCAATTATAAATGTAGGGTTTTATTTACATCTTTCGTATTTCTTTATGGTGTCCAGTAGCTCTGGTAACCATTTCCTTTACAGACGCTGAAGATGATTGCATCAGAAGTTCCATATAAACAAGGGCGTCAGTTTGTTGTCAGAATTGCTGGGGACAATAACCATACACTTGAGTGGGGTTTAAAAATTGCTGGGGACAATAAAGTAGGCTAGCACAGGGGTCGGCGGCTCTGGAGCCGCATGCGGCTCTTGCTTGTGAAATAATGAATGGATATTTAAATAAAAAGCTTTATATTTTACTGCATTAATTTTACATCTGTATGCCAATTCTAAATGTAAAGATTGTCTGCGTAAACCTGAACAGTTCCAACCCGGTCTTACTGTGAGACCGGGTTGATGCGTCACGCTTGTGCGTAATTATATGCGCTTCTGAGCTGCTTTCTGACCTTCCCCACCTACAAAGTTTAATTACACCAATCAAACGTGACAGAGCCTGGATTTGTATTCTGAACAGTCTAAACATGTTTTAAAAAGAAACATAGGACAAAAGTGGCACCTGCTCAGTAAAACCATCAACAGGGTGAAAAATACCAAAAATTGAAGGCAGAGACAGGCTACAACTTCTGGATCCATTTTATATAAATTGTTTTATTGATTATCTTTTTATGAAAGATAATTAAGACGTACATGAGCGATCAGGCGCGTTGCAAGCTTTTCAAAAGTGTGGGGGATGTTGTCTGTGCCTAAAATAATTTCATGTTATTCATCTTGTTAGTTTAATTTCCATAATAGCGGAGCAGGTGCGAATTTTAGACGCGTCACGCATGTCTACGTTTTAAACATGTTTAAACTGTTCAGAATACAAATCTAGGCTCTGTCTCGTTAGATTGGTGTAACTAAAGTTTGTACTGAATGAAACTTTACGTTAAACCATGTTGAAAAGAAAAGGATCCGATTAAATAGTTTCCCCTCATCTACAGTCAGTACAGCGCAGTGCGCATGGCTCTGGAGTTAATCAAGTTTAATTGTAACATTAATGTGTTACTGGACACGCTGGTCTGGTTGGTTAGACCAGTGTTTGAAGTGGAAAACACACACACACACACACACACACACACACACACACACACACACACACACACACACACACACACACACACACACACCAATTAAAATAATGCTGATAGCGTGGATAGAAGACAGGTGATGGTTTACGTATTTAAATGATGATCAGGCTGCTGTAAAATGTAATCTCCATCCACATCCAGACACAATCATCCTCTATTCTTTCTCTAGTTGCTCTGCTCTTGTCTGGGCTGATCAGCTGACGGTGCGCGCGGTACGCCTAACTAGCGGCTGATGCACATTTTACGCATTTGGAGAGGTGGGCTGGATGCTTTGCGTTTACTGGAAGATGGTCCACTTAACGCACGGGTGTAGACTACTTATTAATGACAAATGAATGAAAATTAAACTGGGAGTTTTACTTCATATTTTAGAAATAAAAATGACGGGGGAACACATTTATGACGTCTTTTTAAACGAAATTTTCTAGCGCGACCTGCCTGCTTCACTTAAGTCACTGCTTATTAAGGTCCGTCCAGAATGACCGTGGCCCACCCAAAAATGAAAACCTGGCGCCGCGCCTGTTATAAACCTCTGCAAATTATTGTTCTTCACTTTATCAAACTCAGACTTTGTACAGCTAAATTCAAGATGTAAAATTATGAATTCAGTCGAGCTCTTCCGTCCCTCCCTCTCCTGCTCTCCTGGAAACCCGACATCGGCTGGGAGGTGAAGAAGGAGATGAGGCAAACAGAGTGAGTGCGACATAAAGAAACCAGACTGGTGTGGAGGTGAGCAAAACAGCTAGAAAAGTGTGGGTGTTGAATCCCCCACGGGTGCGATGCCCCCGGCTGCTGTCACCTGTTGTGAGCAGCGCTCTGCTGTCTGAGGGTAGGCCCCGCCCACAACGCTGCGGCTGCTGCGGTGTTTTCTTTACCGTGGGAAATGGGTAATAATGGCTCTTTGATGGGAACAGGTTACCGACCCCTGGTATAAGATCTGAGCAGGTAAAACAAAAATCCTCATCAGCCGATCACGAATTTTGCCGGGGACATGTCCCCGGCGTCCCCGGTTAAAATGACGCCTATGCATATAAATAAACTTGACTTGCATTAAATGCAGGCCACAAACGACTTTACTCCTCCCTACATGTTTGTGGTTTTCGGGGGAAAGGGTCTGAGTTAAAGGTGAACCAATGGGAAAGTGTTGTTACCTTGACGTAGTTTGGCTTCAGACACCGTATAAACATGGTTTTACACCTGCGGGGAGCGAGAAACCGATCAGTTTGTACATGTGTCCTTGTCTGGGTTCTGCTCACAGGCCCACTGGGCACAGAGAACGGTCTTGTGTGCTCGTACCGCTCCAGGCGAGTGGTGAGTTCAGACAGAGACTGGAGGAAATGGGACGCAGCAGTGGAGGGTTGCTGCCGCAGACCTTTCCCCCGCCAGCCCAGCTCCCTCTGCTGGATGTATTTCTCCTGAAGCTTACGAAACAGCTCAGAAATCATCTAACAGGATAGAAAAGCCAGCAATTAAAAAAGCTGCAAGAATGTAAAGCACGGTGTGTAGTCTCCAGAGTTTTAAAACAACATTTGTTAAATCAACACAAAAACGATGTTAAATGACATTTTCCATGGACTCTATCATAAAGAGTTGGTTTGAGGTTCTGCTGATTCACCTGGATTCGACTCCTAGCAAACAGCTCCACCACTTCTGTCCTGAACTGGTCATGGTTCTTATTGAGGAAGTTATGGACCTGGAACAGGTGAAGGTTTGAACTCAGCGCTAGGGGCACAGCGCTGATTGGCAGCAGTGTGGGGTCTGATACCTGATAGGTGACAGCTCCAGCATAGTGGTAAACTGTGAAGACTGGCATAGGGTGCTTGGGCTTGGCATACAACGGGTTGTTTGCATGGTGGTAGTGGCACTTCTGGAGGAAGGTGTGGTCAGTGGCCTATTCAGTGAAACAGCACAGTGTGATCAGAAACGGACACTGGGAATGGGGACGTTCTTCTGAAGCCTGTCATCAAATGTTGTTTTACAACATCAGGTTATAGTGATGGTCAGAGCCAGAGATGGGAATTGTGGCCTCAACAAGTCGTCTCCATGCCGTGATTTTGTTCCGTTCAGCAAACTGAACCGGGTTCCTTCACTGTGCTGACTGAAATCACCTGGTTCAGTTGCTGAACTGAAGAAAAACACGGCATGGAGATGACTTGTTGATGCCACCAAAGATGCGGAATCTACGGTCAGAACTAAGTTATGGTGAGAGAAAGCTTCAGAGGTTTTAACTGTGATAGAGCCCAAGTCAGTAAGGGAATGTAACCATTTCCTTAGAGACTAGGATAAGCAAATACATGGTTTGAATGAGTGTGCCAACCTGTGGGAGGAAGGTTTGGTCATCTAAGATTCGAAGGATTCCATGTGGTCTGGAGGAGATCAGCTCCAGACAGGCGTGGAAGCTCCTAATAGGCATTGGGTGCCACTGAATCTGTTCTGCGTGATACTCCTCCTGCAGGACATTTCATCCGGCCTGAAACTTTTGATGCTGATTATGAGTGTTTCCATAGTATTTGATAGACACTTCGCCTACCTGCTCCTGAGAAATGACTGCGTTGTTGACAAAATGCTGCAGCTGTTCATTGGCAAAATTGATACATAGCTGCTCAAAGCTGTTCGTACACAGATCCTAAACAGGGATGACAGAATTCACGTGCTTAGTACGGTTCCAATGGCCTAGTCTTGGCTGAACGTTGCGTACCAACCTCAAAACCATAGATGTCCACGACACCCACGGTGTTGTCCATTTCAGTGGGACTCAGCCAATCATTGATCTGCTCCAGCAACCAGTCAAACAGTACTGAATACAAGGCTTTGGCAATGGCATCTCTAAAAGTTAAAATCAGAATAAGTTATGGTCGATCTCATTTAAAGCATCAAACCACACTAGAACACAGAATAATTCTTCATGCCTTGATTTTTAACACAATGCAAGTTTGAACCTGATTTGTGTCGAACTGTAGAATACTTGGAACACCCGGGGTTTACCCTACGTGATCATGGCCTAACGCCACGGCAAAGTCAAGCCGCCACACCTTCAGAATTAGGCTTTAAAATATAATATACCAATCAATCAATCAATCAATAAAACATCAGTCAATCAATCAATCAATCAACCAATCAATCAATCAATCAACCAATCAATCAAACTGTATTTGTATAGCACTATTCATATACAAAAAATACAGCTCAAAGTGCTTTACAGGTTAAGATCACCCCATATAACCCATAATCCCATAATTTCCCCAAAAATATAAAAATAATTATGACAGTTGCACCCCCAATCCCATCCCATCCCACAATCCATTTCCTAAAGGACACGCAGCCACACACACACACACACACACGAACAACTAATACACACATGCACACACACAAAACATTAAAAATAAATAAATAAATAAAACATCCTAAGTAAACACTAGGCTGAGTTCAGATGGGTTAGGTAACGAATGACACGCCATCAGGTGAGCCATCTGCCTCGGTAGTGTTGGATCGATGGCAGCAGCAAAGGCACCAGCCCAGGGCGCCCAGGGAGGTAGGGCGAAAACCCCCACCACCGCCTAAGCCAGCCCTATTCAATAGGCGGCCCAAGGGCCAGAACTGGCCCATCAGGTATTTTGGACCGGCCCATTGTCTTCATAATTCTTGAAAAACAGTGTTTTTTAAGTAGCAGTGTCGCAGTTATTAGCAGCCGATGGCTAAACCGTAATCGCGGCAGGTTACAACATTTTGCGACATTTTACGGCACGTTTTGGAGCGTAAGGGACCTATCCAACAGGTCGATGACGCTGCTCTTCAGTGCCCGTAAACGGCAGGTTTTACGACAAGTTGCGCAGCTCCTGATGGAAAGTATATGACGATTTATAACAGCGGTTTCTTGGAAAAACATGTCACACTCAAAAGAGAAGATGTAAAATTGACACTGAAAATAGAAGATTTAACAACGAGTGGAATGATAAGTATGCACAGATTCAAAATGCTGAAGGGAAACCCATGTGCCTTGTCTGTCTCGTCATTTGCTCGATAAACAAAGAATACAACGTGCGGAGGCACTTCAAGACGAGTCACGCTAACTTTGACAGTGAATATCCACCAGGCTCTGAGGCTCAACAGATGAAAATAAAGACACTGAGCCAAAACTATCAGCGGAGTTGTGTGCATTTCACCCGAACCTGCACATTGCAGCAGAAAGCTACAACAGCATCTCTGCGAATCGCATGGATATTGACTAAAAATAAAAGAACATTTACAGATGCTGAAACAGTGGAAGAATGCATACAAGCTGCTGTTGAGGAAGTGGTGACGGATGAAAACGTGAAAGAGCAAGTTATTACTTCGATTAAATCAATTCCACTGTCCCATACAACCACTGCGAGAAGAGTGGATGCTCTAGCCACGGATGTTTTTGACACTCTTCTTGATCAACTGAGGAAGGCTGATTTCATATCCCTGGCTGTGGATGAATCAACGGACAACTCGGATGTTGCTCAACTTTGTATGTTTGTGCGTTTTTATGATGGTCACGGTTTCAAAGAGGACATATTGGGATTAATACCACTTGAAGGGTATACAACAGGAGACATACTCTTCCAGAAGATTGTGGATTTTTTCGAGAGAGCGGACTGGACTTGGAGTGTATCAACCTGCTTGTTACAGATGGTGCACCTTCGATGGCGAGGAAGAGCAAAGGATTGTCTGCACGGCTGTCTGCACTTGCGCCAAAAATGAAGTCGCTGCACTGTCTCATCCGCCAGAGTGTCCTTTGTGCACAATTAAGTGGTGAGTTGAAAAACATAATGGATTCTGTCATGGCTACAATTAACTTTATCAGATCAACATCTGGTCTCCAACACAGACTGTTTCACAAACTTCTTGTTGATATGTCAGCTGAGCATGCTGACCTACTTTTGCATAACAATGTGAGGTGGTTAAGCCAGGGAAATGCACTCATGAGAGTCTGTGAACTGAGGAAAGAAATCATTACTTTTCTTCATGAATGCAAGCAGAGAAAGGCTGAAACGTTTCTGACCAACATGCTGGATGGTAAATTTGTGTCTGAGATGTGTTTTTTAGGTGATATTTTTCATCATTTGAATGTACTTAACCTGGGACTTCAAGGGAGAGATAAAACAGTTGCTGATGTGGTTGAAAGACTAACTGCTTTTCAAAATAAACTAGACATGTTTTCATCTGATCTCAGTAGCAGACTGCCGCATTTTCCAACCCTCAGTGGCTTCATTAAGTCATCACAATGTGGTAAAGTCACAAAGGTCATGTCAGACTTTCTGGACCATTTGAAACACAACTTTGCACAACTTTACAAAGAGTTGCTGTATGTAGTGAGGAACCCATTCACCAGCATGCCCAATACTTCCCCCAAAACAGCAGCGTTCCTGGAGTTACATGGCATTGACGAAGGTCCCCTGCAACTTGAAATGATTGAAATACAAGCATCAGGGGAATTCAAAGATGTCCTTCAGGAAAAAGGCTGCGCCGAGCTTTGGACGAAGCACATTGTCCCAGAGATGTTCCCAAACATGAAAAAACTGGCTATATGTGTCTTAACAATGTTTGGATCAACATGTACATGCGAATCAGCCTTCTCTCACGTGAATGCCATAAAAACAGAGAATCGAATGTCCTTGACAAATGAGCATCTGCATCATTGTTTGCGGATTGCCGTCACCCCATATGAGCCTAACTTTTCTCATCTTGCCCAGTCAATGAAGGGTCATTTTTCTCATTAGAGATTGTTCAAAGTCTCCTGCAGTATGAAGACTAAACACACTTTTGTTTCCTTTGATATGCTTTAAAAGCCAGCAGTTTCATTTTGTTACTTTATTCAAAATTTAGATTGTTCTTATTTGCACAATTGCTCTTACTGTTTAAGTTTATGACTGTGATATTTCCACAAAAAATATTTTAGGTAATGCTACTGGGAATTCATGTTACTGGGATTTCAGTCAAACTAAAACTGGTTGTGTTTTCTACGCTTTACTAAGCATAGAGCAAGTGCTGTCACCAAGGGCGTCAGTTTGTTGTCAGAATTGCTGGGGACAATAACCATACACTTGAGTGGGGTTTAAAAATTGCTGGGGACAATAAAGTAGGCTAGCACAGGGGTCGGCGGCTCTGGAGACGCATGCGGCTCTTCCATCCATCTGATGCGGCTCTCTGTGCTTGTAAAATAATGAATGGATATTTAAATAAAATGCTTTATATTTTACTGCATTAATTTTACATCTGTAAGCTAATTCTAAATGTAAAGATTGTCTGCCTAAACCTGAACAGGTCCAACCCGGTCTTACTGTGAGACCGGGTTGACGCGTCACGCTTGTGCGTAATCATATCGGCGCTTCCTGAGCTGGAGGATGTCAGATTCTGGGATTCTCCTCAGACGGCTCCTGGATGCGTCGCCACATTGGAGACAGGAACAAGCACTATTCAGCCAAAGTTTCATAATCAGGTGTGGCAGTGTGAGTGTCCTGTCACAATGTCCCGATAGATAATGCGCCCTGGCTACTTGGCCAAGGGGTTGTCACTTTGGCTGACTGGTTAGAGCGTATGACTCTCACCCGGGAGTCTGGGGATCGAATCCCGCCCGGGCCCTCGTTTATCCTCCTTGCCACATTTTGACGGATAAACTCAAGGATGTTGGTTGTTTTGAAAGAATTACCCCAACGCGAATGGATGAGGTGACATTTTAATCGTTAACGCACATCGCGGAGGTAACTTGATTCCCATCAGAACATCAGAGCTTTATACTGGACACTGTGTTCAGTGCGGGCAGTGGGCTGAAGATCTGAGGGGTTCGCAGCGCAGTGCAGAACCACGGTGCATGCGATGATTTCCTCCCACTGAAGCGGTCTGGAAACCCGGTCTCTCTGAGGGACGTGTCACTTGGAAAAATGTTCTTTTTATGAAATTATGAAAGTTTGGCTGAACAGCGCTTGTTCCTGTCTCTAATATGGAGACGCATGACGCATCCAGTCTGAGGCAGAATAGCCTCTTCAGCTCAGAAAGCACCTGTAGAGACATTTGATCACGCACAAAGTTCATGTGGAGCAGAAGCGGTCGGGCCACGGCAGGTGAAACGTTCCTAGCCTACATGAAGTGTAACATTAATATGTTACTGGACACGCTGGTCTGGTTGGTTAGACCAGTGTTTGAAGTGGAAAACACACACACACACACACACACACACACACACACACCAATTAAAATAATGCTGATAGCGTGGACTAGAAGACAGGTGATGGTTTACATATTTAAATGATGATCAGGCTGCTGTAAAATGTAATCTCCATCCACATCCAGACACAATTATCCTCTATTCTTTCTCTAGTTGCTCTGCTCTTGTCTGGGCTGACGTAGCTGACGGAGCGCGCGGCGCGCCTAACTAGCGGCTGATGCACATTTTACACATTTGGAGAGGTGGGCTGGATGCTTTGCTTTTACTGGAAGATGGTCCACTTAACGCACGGGTGTAGACTACATATTAATGACAAATGAATGAAAATTAAACTGGGAGTTTTACTTCATATTTTATTAATAAAAATGACGGGGGAACACATTTATGACGTCTTTTTAAACGAAATTTTCTAGCGCGACCTGCCTGCTTCACTTAAGTCACTGCTTATTAAGGTCCGTCCAGAATTACCGTGGCCCACCCAAAAATGAAAACCTGGCACCGCGCCTGTTATAAACCTCTGCAAGTGGTTGTTCTTCACGTTATCAAACTCAGACTTTGTACAGCTAATGTCAAGATGTAAAATTATGAATTCAGTCGAGCTCTTCCGTCCCTCCCTCTCCTGCTCTCCTGGAAACCCGACATCGGCTGTCAGAAGCGGAGGTGAAGAAGGAGATGAGGCAAACAGAGTGAGTGCGACCTAAAGAGACCAGACTGGTGTGGAGGTGAGCAAAACAGCTGGAAAAGTGTGGGTGTTGAATCCCCCACGGGTGCGACGCCCATGCGAGCGACCGGTACCGGCTGCTGTCACCTGGTTGTGAGCAGCGCTCTGCTGTGAGGGTAGGCCCCTCCCACAACGCTGCGGCCGCTGTGGCTCCCAGTGTTTTCTTTACTGTGGGAAACGGGTAATAATGGCTCTATGATGGGAACAGGTTGCCGACCCCTGGTACAAGATCTGAGCTGGTAAAACAAAAATCCTCATCAGCAGGATTTTTTTAAAGTGGGGGAGACACAGCTGCCAATCACAAATTTTGCCGGGGACATGTCCCCGGCGTCCCTGGTTAAAATGACGCCTATGGCTGTCACTATAGGTTTTTGACTCAGACTTTTGTTTCATTTATATGCTTTAAAAGCAGTTTAATTTTGTGATTTAATTCAAAGGTTTGTTTGTTCTTATTTGCACAATATGATATTGCTATTACTGAGAGCTGAGAGTTTGTTACTGTATTTGCACAAAAGACGTTGTAATTATTGTTATTGGCATTTTATGTGACTGTGATTTCAGTCAAACTAAAGCTGGTTATGTTTTCTTGGCTTTATTTTATGTGACAAACAAGTACTGTCATTATGAGTTTGTGACTCGGATTTGTGTTAAAACCACAGTTGGCTATGTTTAGCAGTTTCTATTATTTTCACTAAAAACCAGCAGTTAATCCTAATGTGATTTGACTTGTTTAAATAAAAATGTTGAAAATGCAGTGGTACTTTGTTTTAATGGAAAAATATGAGATACAGGGAAATGTGCGGCCCACTGGCAAAAGCCTTCTGATAATTTGGCCCAATAAAAAATCTAATTGAATGCCCCTGGTCTAGGCTCGTTTAAGACTAGACATTCAGGAGGACAAAGTTCTGATAGAGGGGCTGACTCACCAGGCTGGACCCAGGTTTCAGTCAAGAACAGGTTTATTGACTGGTCGATGAAATAGTCTTTCAAAAAAGCCGTTTTATTCCCAATCGATCGGACGTTCATGAGAGCAATCCTGAGGAGTGAAGTGGACGTCTTGGAGCCGGGTTTGGAGCGCACGCCAGAGCCGATCACCTTGGGATAGCTAAGGTTAGCCAAGTTAGTCCCACTGATTCGCCGCCGCCGAAAACCACCGTCCATGCAATCACTCTCGGGGATCTTCCGACAGAGGGTTTGCATGGACTCCGCCTGCCAGTGACAGAGTTGGGGATCTGGTTGCAGAGGAATGATAGATATCAAAGATGAGGACCCTGGTGACAGTCTTCGCTTCGCTCGGCGTCCCCCCCGCCTGCCGCGAGGGCGGCGCCTCTTTCGGAACCAAACTGGACGCGGGGGCAGAGAGCAGAAATGCTGGGACCGTAACAAACAGCGAGCCAAAAGATCCTCCAAACTCACGACTGTGGAACTGAAGTGATCCAAGTGTCTGCCGGAGATCGACGAGGGTAAGTCGGTCATATGAGATGACAGTACTGGATTCGGTAATCCGGCAATTTGTAAACACAATAAGAAGCAAAAACAGGAGCGGCAGACGAGCAGTCATTACAGCAGGCGCCATCATCAAAAACTAGATTTGTCTGTTGTGTTTCATTGGTGACAGCTACGTCAGTCGTGGTGCCCAGAGAGCTGCAGAGACCCTCAGAGACAACCTTGGCCTCCTTGACGTCTGTGTCTCCTGGTTCGGTTGGGGCGGACTGAGGTGGACAGACCTTCTCCCCTTCTTTTTGCACTCCATGCGAGGAAGAGCAGCTCCGGGTGTCCTCATCATCCACTGTGGTGGCAGTGACATGGGGGTGGTCAGCAGTGTGAAGCTGGTCAACAAGATGAAGGAGGACCTGCACCGGCTTCACCTTCTACACCCTCATATGATGATCATCATGTGGTCCATCACCCAAAGGTGTAGCTGGGGGGCAGGTGTAAACCTGCTAAAATTGAGAAGGCAAGGAGGTTTGTCAACAGTGTAATGGCTACATTTATTTCTAGCTTAAAAGGTGCCGTTGTTGTGCGTCCTCACATCAGACATGACAGTCCAGGGACATTTTTGTCAAACAAAGTTCATTTCACTAATAGGGGAAATGATATATTTTTAACTAATATTGCCGATTGTCTTAAAGGCCAGCTCCAAATGCAGTGAAAGACTTCCAGGTGGGAGTCTCGCTGCTTTTGAATTTTACCTTTAAGACAGATTTATTTTCAGGCAAACCGGATAAACATATCCCTGACTGTTATAGCTAATGTGTTGATGATGTAATTTATCTATAGCCATAACACTGTTGACAACTCTGTTCTTCCTTCACAACCCAGTGTTCCACTCACTTTGCAGCTCTCTGGGCCCCTTTTCTTTATTTAACATCCTGTTATTTTATAAAATGTGTTATAAAAAAACAAATGTTGTGCTCAATTACTGGAATTTCTTTGGTTAAGACAAAAAAGGAGGGAAGAATCATATATGTCAAGTTGTTTCTACAACAGGCCTGTTTTACGTCCAACAGAAATGTGTTCTTTACTAACTTTACTTGGTTTAAAAATCTTACTAAAATAAACCTTAGATGCTGCCGTATTGCAAAACCCAATCATACTTGTTATGTAAATATTAGCTTTGTAGATATTTGTGTGCAAAAACCCATAAACTGAAATAATTAGTCATTCTTTATTGAAAAACAACAAAATACAGGTATACAGAGTGTGGGAAAATGATAACGTTAAAGTATTGCTCTTTAAATGTAATACTATTTATCTTTAAAAAGAAAAACTCTAAAAATGTCCTGTACAGCAACATGACAGAAGAACGGTGGTCTGTCCGTCAGAATGTGCTGAACAGATTTGCTCTTTGACGAGGAGCCTTAATGTGTACGAGGTTCCCCTTGAATAAAAATGTATGTTATTGTAATATTGGTTTGGGTTATGTATCGCCACATCAGCATGTAAATGCTGAACCAATATGGAATAAAGAGGGTTGATAACATGTTAAGAAGAGAGAAAAATAAAAACAACTAGGAAACCAACATAAAAAAAAACAGCAACCAGCAGCTGCACCTGTAAAGAAACATTTCTAAGAATCATCAAGAAAACGTGGGATGAACAACTATAAACATGTAAACCATGAACAACAAACATCAACAAGCATGTTTTTAGTGTGTGTGCTGGGATGTGAAGTGTGAGACCTCCAACGATCAGGTGCACTCTGGAACCGCCCCAAGCACCAGGAGACCAGCAGCCAGCACAGAGCACAGAACCAACTCAGACCACCTCCCAGACAGCCGAGCTCCTTGCTACAGAGAACTCAGCAAGGCCACATCCAGAACCGGGCTGACACAGGTCATGGGCCACAGGACACAGGAATCACACAGCATTTCCACCTGAAACAGAATCATTAAAATTAGAGTCAAATACAACAGTTGTTCAGTATGACATCAAAAGGATTTTTAAAGAAGGCAATTGGACTTCTTTGGTTTCATGAATATAGGAGGGTCGATCTTAAGCCTGATTCATGCTTCTCCGTCTGCGTCAGTTCGGAGACACGCAACTCCATTATCCGTCCTTGCGTAGGGCCCCAGCAGGCACGCAAGTACGCACGGAGTCGAGCCCACTTTTTTAAACATCTGTCGAACGAGACGGACAGCGCAAGCTTGTGATTGGTCAGGATGCCGTTGTCGTCTACACCGCCGCCATTGCGCACTCAAAAACAAAGAGCCGAGGATAAATAGCAACAGACACGGAGAAACTTGAAGAATACCTCGCAAAAAAAAAAACTCTAAAAACATGAACGTTTTAATTCCCCGTGACTGGAGGAGAGATAAGTTACGCAGCAAGCGTTTTATTTGTGGACGGAAACGACAGGAAACGTGGGTTTAGAGGTGGCGAGCCCGTGAAGAGATGGAGGAGAATGAGAGAAAAATATGTCTGTTAAAAAGTCTCTTATGTACAAAAAACCACAATATAAACACACCATCTTAGACCGATACATGACAGGATACCACAGAACAGCACTACGCCCTCTGCTGTCCTGGCCGGGAATTGCTTTGCAACACTCCCCAGGAGACGGAGAAGCATGAGGGCAAAACATCTCCGTCCGTGCGTGCGTGTCTCTCCCTGTTGGAGCTGATGGAGAAGCATGAATCAGGCTTTATTGTAGCTGTCTAATGTTGCTTGGTAAGCAGAAACTGTCACCTGCAAAACGCCTCCTCCCTACCTCCTCATGGTTCGTTTGCATCGTTATTCCCTGTTATGTGGGAGTTGTTGTGTTGATTAGATGATCACTTAGGTCACTTAGGTGTCTGAAGGACTCTGTACAGGGGCTTCTTTGTAAGTAGGAACAGGAATAAAGTTATAGAGGTCAGCAGGTTGAAGATCAGTTTTGATTAATTTCAACATTAGAACAAAGGATGTTTTGTAGGCGTAAGATCACCAAAGATGATAAAATCTTTTAAATCTTATTTTCAGATAAGCTGATGACGTTCAGCAGCTGAAACTGGGGGTGGTGGCAGGAACTCAGCCACAGAGAGAAAATGAATCCCTGCTAGGAACAAAACAGGACAAACAAACCAAAAGCCCCATACTCTCAAAACTTACCTTGTCATTCCTACTTACCTGTACTTTCCTTCTTGGAAGAGGTTTTTTGACCTTAAAGGACGAGAAGATTGTAGGTACATCTGTGTCCTTCGGGCAAAGTCTCCCCTAAAATAAAATAAATAAAAAAGATTCACATCAGACAAGGTCAATTTCTGTATCTCAAAAACATACTGGTACACCAGAGCACTGTGTGTGTGTGTGTGTGTGTGTGTGTGTGTGTGTGTGTGTGTGTGTGTGTGTGTGTGTGTGTGTGTGCACGTGCTTGCATGCATGCATGTGTGTGTGTAAAAGCCATGTGGAGAGTGTTTATTTATAAAGCATATGTGGATGGATTTAATCTAGAATAGACACTTTGAAAATATATATTTTAATTACAGTGGTGAAGTGATGACTCTCAAAGTGTTCACTGCACAAGCGGAAGTGTGAATTAGGAGTCCAGCACTCTCTTCTTTGGTTGCTTACCCAAAGGTCAAGCCTCTATGGATCACCCAGAGGAAAACTTCATACAAAGAACTACTTAAGCATGTGGGTTTAAAATACTTACCGTAATTTCTGGACTATCAAGCGCACCTCAATATAAGCCGCACCAGAAAAAAAAAAAGAGCGAGTTTATGTGATGGAACACAGACTTCTGGAGACTAACATCAAGCACTATCAACCAACTCACCGAGCTGCAGTATTTCTGCGGTCAGGTCTCTCTCCGAGTCTGAGAGCTCCACAAGCGGTCAGCCCGCCCAGCAGCTAGGCGCCGCAGCGGTCAGACAAGCGCCGGGCTGACCGCTGGGGAGAACCTGGTGGAAGAATGGAACACAGAAGTGTCCTTCCAAGAGCTCCGTCATATTTCAACCAACTTTTATGTAAAATGCACTGGGTTTTACCCTTTTACCCATCGACATATGCCTTATTAATTATTGTACCGTGTATTACACCTAAATTTCATGGTTAAACAGTACATGCTACATGTTAAAATGATAGTTAGCTAGCTACTTTGATAAACTCAGCTAGTAAAAGGCGGCAGTGACCTAAAATACATAAATATAATTTTACTTACCGAAAAAAATGAAGTGGAGACTCCTTGGACGCTCTATTAGTGCAATTAATGCCACAGCAAGTCATTTTGTCCAACAATTGCACAAATAATATCCAAACAAGAATACACACACACAGAGGCTCAAAATCCCGGAGCAGTCTCCAGGCGAGACCGAGGCTCTACTGAGGCCTTTCCACGGAGCTAGCTCTGTGGTCACGTGGGTCTGATGCTCATTAATTATACAGAATTTTAGGCTTTTAATACACTTAAACAGAAGAGTGAGAAAAACATTCACCCCCCTCAGAGTTGTCATGAGTGTAAACTAGATCATTTAAACCTAAAACATGTTCTGGTACCAGGCTGTAAACATGTTTATTTCTGCTGTGAAATTGGTATTTTTAACATGGGAGTCAATGAGGATTTGCTCGCTTCTGACACCAGCCCCTAGTGGATGAGGGTGGAACTGCAATTTCTTTCACTTCAGCGTTTGCCTCAATTTTTGACCTGCATTGTGGGGGCTTGGTAGCATCCAGAAATGGCCAGTTTTTCATCTACAGTTGACCTCTCCAGTATCGGGTCATATGGAGACATAAGTCTTAACTGGTGCCTTTAATCTGCAAGAAAGATACTGTTGCCTGACCAAGGTCCCTCTCAAGTTTCCTCTTATCTTTATCTGCTTTGCTTCACAGAACAAGAAGAATGAACTTTTATAAGAATGAACCGTTATGATAACGAATACTGGATGATGTAAATAATCATATGGTTGAATGAATAAAAATGGCTGAAGAATAATAACAAAGTTTTGATTAATCAGTGCTTAAATTACTGAAGTTGAAATGAATATTATGTTGTGATCTGTAAAGTTTGATTTAACAAGTGAATCACTATCTACTGACTGCTCACACACTCATACACATGACAATGACTAGGTTAAACTGATCTCATGACACATTGCTTTCTGTTCCACAAATCAGAACTCCTGTAGCTGATGTAAGGTGTGGTTTCTGAGGTTTGTTGGCAAAGCCCATTTACATGTCAAATTCTGATTGGCCATGTAATCAAAATATGACCATCATTAAAACAGCATCACTTCCTGAGTGAGTCCGTTGAGACGAACTCTGACTGGCCACCGGAGGAAAACTCTCCTCCCATCGCATCTTTTCACAAGCTGTCAACACCTGTTGCACGCTACAGCTGACACCGTAAACGGTTGCTTCAGAATAAAGCTGACACAGCTCTGACTCCTTAAGAGTCCGTTCATAGATGCAAATAACAACCTGTTGTGACCTGGAGACAACTCTAAGACCAGTCTAGTGGCACTGCGGTTTCTTTTATGGACTTTGGTACCTTTGGGGTCCCCGGACTTCAACACATTCCGGATCTACCACGAGGGTCTTCGAGAGGGTACGTAGACACGACAGATTGCGTCTGATCATGGACGTAATTTTTTTGGGGGGGTGGGGGGTCAGGGGGGGACATGTTCCCCTGCACTTTTCACTATCCCAAAACAATATTACGCTATATTAAATTGACCCTGGTTGAGCTCTAGCACCAAGCAGAAAACAACTGTTTGTGTTGAAGCCTGTTTCCCATTAGAACATACTGTTCTGAGTTCATTTTCATTTATAATGTTGTTTCATTTCTACTAATGTTATGTTAGTCGTAAGGGACATATTACATACGTTTTTCTTCTGTCTGTCCCTTTTTTGTTTGGGTTTTAGTAATCTAGTTTTGTGTATGTATTTTATTTCATTGTTACTCATGTTTCTTCAGTACTCCCTAGGTTTTCTTCAGCTCGCCTTTTGTTCGGTTGAATATTTAAAGTTACTTTTTTCATAACTTACGTGGTGCATTTGACAAGACAGAGCTGGCGTGCTGCGTCAGTCACTCCCTCCGCTCCGGTCGGGTTTTTTAATTTCTTCTGTCTCTCACGCACACACCTTAATCAACATTGTTTTGTTTAACTTTGTGTGGGGAAAAATGCCAAGAACGTTAGGAGAAAAATCCATCCATCCATCCATCCATCCATCCATCCTTCCACCCATTTTCATCCGCTTATCCGGAGTCGGGTCGCGGGGGCAGCAGCCTAAGGCTAGAGGCCCAGACTTCCCTCTCCCCAGCCACTTGGGCCAGCTCCTCCGGGGGAATCCCAAGGCGTTCCCTGGCCAGGTGAGAGACATAGTCCCTCCACCGTGTCCTGGGTCTCCCTTTAGGTCTCCTCCCGGTTGGACATGCCCGGAAAACCTCACCAGGGAGGCGTCCAGGAGGCATCCTGACCAGACGCCCGAGCCATCTCAACTGGCTCCTCTCAATGTGGAGGAGCAGCGGGTCTACTCTGAGCCCCTCCAGAATGTCCAAGCTTCTCACCCTATCTCTAAGGGAGAGCCCAGCCACTCTTCGGAGAAAACTCATTTCGGCCCCTTGTATCCTCGATCTCGTTCTTTCAGTCACTGCCCAAAGCTCATGACCATAGGTGAGGGTAGGAACGTAGATCGACCGGTAAATCGAGAGCTTCACCTTCTGGCTCAGCTCTCTCTTCACCACGACAGACCGGTACAATGCCCGCATCACTGCAGATGCAGCACCAATCCGCCTATCCATCTCACGCTCCAGTTTTCCCTCACTCGTGAACAAGACCCCGAGATACTCAATTCAAATCAATTCAATTCAAAGATACTTTATTAATCCCAGAGGGAAATTAGAGTTTCAGTACACACAATTCTGAGATCAGAAATACATACATACATAGACACATGACAAGAATTGGTGACTGTGGTCATTCGCAACCCAAGTCGCGTTACATTAATAGTGATCAGATGGTTTATATAAGGATTGGGTCAGGTGGAGGAAAAAAAGGCACTTCAGAGTTACCCTCCACAGGGAAGGCAGCTTTTCTATGCAAAAAACACCTCAGACAGAAATGCAACAGACTTCAGACATTACACAACGTAAGTGTCCACTAGGTGGGGAGGTAGGGTTGGGGACTCTCCACACATCAGTGCATGCAGCCGTGATGAGCAGCGCTTGTCACCTCCCTTTGGACAGGGGTGGGAGGTAATTGGGTTAGAGAGCACAGTGACTTCTGGAAACGATTCAACGGCCTTCACCGGTCACAGTCCCGCCCAGGCTGGGATAGGGAGACAGAGTTGCCATGGTGACAGCAGCATTCCACATTTCTTCTGAGGGGGAGTAATCACTTCAGCCTCACAGGCTCAAGGGCACCAGATTCAGATAAGAACTTGTTTTGGGGCCAGACAGAGATAATTTCCTCTCTGTCTTAAAGTTCTGTTGGTCTCCAACCCCTCTAAATCCAATGATGGCGTAAATTAATCTATAGAGCTCCGGGAGTTGATGTCACTTCTCCCGGCATGCAACAGTTCAAATCGAAACGGCGCCATATTGGCAGGCAGAAGCCGGCAGCTGGACTATTTGTCATTGTCAGAAAACTCAATCAAACGGGAACTATGGTAGATTCCTGTTGTGCTCCAGGATGCAGAACAGACACGGATGACATAAGGAATGAGCCATCTACAGGATTCCCCACGATCCGGAGCGCCGCAAACGTTGGATCATTGTAATAAAACACACTAGTGACCGGGCTAAAATGAAACTGTGGGATCCCGAGAGTAAAGGTTTTCACTTATGCAGCGACCGCTTCATATCAGGTACTTAAACCAACGTTTCCTCACCTGTGTATGGTATTTATTTTAAATGCTTTTATTACGATTCTTAGAGGGCTTCCTAAACTTATTTTGGCGTGGCTTTTTCTGTCTTATTACTCATAGCAACAAGTAAACATCACGTAAAACATTGCCTCGTGAGTTCTGCGGTCTGCCGTTTACGTGTTTTATGATCACAGCAATTAACCGGCTAAGCTGTATTTCATTTTTAAGCAATGGTTGATCAAGTGTCAGATCACACATAAAAAGCACTTTGGATTGCTATTATCTGTCTCACCGAGACAGATCTCAGACAGATCCTGAGACGCTCCTGCCTGACATATTTATTTTTTTCACGGAAAACAATCAGACTAGTGATTTCTCTTGGCGTTCAGTTTATACATTCAAACAGCACAGCACTCTATTTAAACTACTTACGTGTAAATCTGTTATTTGTTCATCCATCCATTTTCATCCGCGTATCTGGAGTCGGGTTGTGGGGGCAGTAGCATCGAGAGGCCCAGACTTCCCTCTCCCCAGCCACTTGGGCCAGCTCCTCCGGGGGAATCCCAAGGGGTCCGCTCCGACAGCTTCTGGCGTTTTTAAAAAGTATCCCAGGGGCACGGTAAGGGCCGGAGATGTTTAGTCTATTTAATTTCTGACTATATAAAATGATTTCTTCGGTTTTAATGTGTGAAGTAAACTCTGACGAAGTAAAATCCAAGCCGATCCCGTTCATTTTGTTTACATTTGGTGCCTGCCAACATGGCGCCTACTCTCTGAGAGTCACGTGACGTCCGGAGTTCTATTCCCAACCGTGCTGTCCCGTCCACTTTCTTCTTGATAGAATCCACCTTCTGTGCCAGAGTCTGAATCTCAGTCAAAGTTCCAAGCTTACGACTCATTTTGACAATTATATGAGTTTGTGCGTTCACAGAGCGGTGTAATCCATCCCTGAGCTCCTGGATTGAGACCATATTCCTCGACAGCTCATTAATTTTCCGGTAAACCAGGTAACTGCTCAGGCCAAGCAGCAAGAAACCTGACACCAACACCACGCAAATTCAGAATCCTCTACAGACAGTTGAGAGAGGCAGATCAGCTTCCACTGTTTCCACGAGTCCATGATATGCCCAGCTGGCTCTGTCCCAGAGGGGCACCCGGGAGCCCCTTCTCCCGTTCTCATTGTTAAAAAATTTTGTCAATCGCGTTGAGACACCAACTGACCAGATCCATTTTTAATAATTTCCAGTTTCCAGAAAAAATGCAGAAGCGCTGAACACCCAAAGACAAAGAGCCTTGGAATAAGATAGGGAGGAGAGGAGGCAAAAAGCGTCTGTACTCTCCAAGAGACGGAAGAAGAAGCTCCTCCACTTGGGATAGGACCTCATCCCTGACCCGGCGAAGGCATTCTACCCTTTTCCAAATCAAGACCATGGTCTCAGATTTAGAGGAGCTGATTCTCATGTCCAGTGGGTCTGCCCCGATGTACATGCGATATTGCAGAGCCGTGTCAGCCAACACAACCTCAAAACATCCAGAGCCTTAAGGAACTCCGGACGGATCTCATCCACCCCCGAAGCCTTGCTACAGAGGAGCTTTTAGCCACCTCAGTGACCTCAGCACCAGAGATTTGAGAAGCCAACCCAAAGTCCCCAGACTCCGCTTCCTCACTGGAAGACGTGTCGGTGGGATTGAGAAAGTCTTCAAAGTATTCTGCCCACCGATCCACAATGTCCTGAGTAGAGGTCAGCAGCATAATGCCCCCTCTATAGATAGTGTTGGTAGTGCACCCCCCCCCCCCCCCCCCCAGGTGCCAGATGGTGGACCAGAATATCCTCAAAGCCGTACGGAAGTCTTACTCCATGGTCTCACCAAACTCCTCCCATGCCCAGGTTTTTGCCTTAGTGACCACCCGAGCCACATTCCGCTTGGACTGCCGGTACCCGTCAGCTGCCTCTGGAGTCCTACAGGCCAAAAAGACCTTATAGGACTCTGTCTTCAGCTTGACAGCATCGCTAATCGTCGGTGTCCACCAGTGGGTTCGAGGGTTGCCACCACGACAGGCACCGACGATCCTGCGACCACAGCTCCGGTCGGCCGCCTCAACAATGGAGGCACAGAACAGGGTCCATTCAGACTCAATGTCCCCCGCCTCCACCGGAACATTTTGGAAGTTCTGTCGGAGGTGGGAATTGAGGCTCTTTCTGACAGGAGACTCTGCTAGATGTTCCCAGCAGACCCTCATGATACGTTTGGGGCTGCCTGGTCTGACCGGCATCCTCCCCCACCATCGGAGCCAACTCACCACCTGGTAGTAGTCAGTTGACAGCTCCGTCCCTCTCTTCACCCGAGTGTCCAAGACATGCGGCCGCAGATCAGATGAAACAACAACAAAGTCGATTATTGAGCTGTGGCCTAAGGTATCCTGGTGCCAACAGCATATATGGACACCTTTATGTCTGAACATGGTGTTCATTATGGACAATCCATGACTGACACAGAAGTCCAATAACAAAACACCACTCGAATTCAGATCAGGGGAGCCGTTCCTCCCAACCACACCTCTCCAGGTCTCACTGTTGTTGCCCACGTGAGCGTTAAAGTCCCCCAGCAGAACGAGGGAGTCACCAGAAGGAGCATTCTCCAGCATCCCCTCCAAGGTCTCCAAAAAGGGTGGGTAGTCTGAAATGTAGTTTGGTGCATAAGCACAGGCCACAGTCAGAACCCGTCCCCCCACACGTAGGCGGAGGGAGGCCTCATTCACTGGGGTGAACCCCAACATACAGGCACCAAGATGGGGGGGTAACTAGTATGCCCACCCCTGCTCGGCGCCTCTCAGTGGGAGCAACTCCAGAGTGGTAGAAAGTCCAACCCCTCTCAAGGACAATGGTTCCAGAGCCAGAGCCATGCGTTGAGGTGAGTCCGACTATATCTAGTCGGAACATCTCAACCTCACACACCAACTCAGGCTCCTTCGAGCCAGCTTCTGTAGCCGAGGATTAGACCGCCAAGGTTCCCGCCCTCAGCTACCACCCATCACACACAGCACCTGACCCCTTTGGCCCCTCCCACGAGTGGTGAGCCCATGGGAAGGGGGACCCACGTTTCCTCTTCGGGCTGTGCCCGGCCGGGCGCCATGGGTGAAAACCCGGCCACCAGGCGCTCGCCAACGTGCCCCACCTCCAGGCCTGGCTCCAGAAGGGGGCCCCGGTGACCCACGTCCGGGCGAGGGAACACGGTTTCCATCTATATAATTCATCATAAGAGGTCTTCAGGCTGCTCTTTGTCTGATCACTCACCTAGGACCTGTTTGCCATGGGTGACCCTACCAGAGGCAGAAAGCCTCAGACAACTTAGCTCCTAGGATCATTGAGACACTCAAACCCCTCCACCACGGTAAAGTGGCAGCCCAGGGGGAGAAAAATCTGTTTAATGAAATTAAAAAATATATATATATATAAAGTTGTGTCTGGTTCTAGCATTTCACATTTCCTAGTTCCTACTGCATGAGTTCAGATGTATTAATTCATGCACTTAAATATTAATGTTCTGATTTTACTAAACTTGTTCTGTTACAGTTCCTTTACTATTGCGATCAAAAATATTTAATCTCAATTCTGAGGCTGCTCTGGAAATAGTTTTCAAATTAACAATACACATAGCAACTTCTGATCAATCCGTATCAATTTCAGATGTAAAATAATGCATTGATGTGAACCACACCACCTTCTGGTTAAACCACGCCCACTTCCGGGTTATGCCAAATCCACTCCGAGTACAGATACAGATAATTTAGATGGTTGAACAGGTACAGATACAGATAGTGGTGTACTCGCTCATCCCTCTTAGTAAACATGAATAGTTGTTGAAACATCTTATTAGGTCACTAAACTGTCACTAAAAGCCCAATTACCAAATGCACTGCACCAGCATCCCATCCTGGACCAGCGCCGCAGGCTAGACCAGCATTAGCCTGACCAGCAAGCATTGGCTCTAGGAACTCTCCTATTCAAATAACCCCACCCCCCGAGAAATCAAACCAAGCCAATCAACAGCATTGCTGAGTTTCTCATAAACAACCCTAACCCTAAAAGCCTTTCTTCTAAGGAAAGATGTTTACGCCATCGCCAGACGCCATTTTTGACAACTAAAAGACTACAGCGTCATGCAGTACAGTCGGCATTTCTGCCTTTTTTCTCATTGGCTATTTTTGAGCTGGCTAGTCCCACCCCTCAAGTGTCTCTCTGCCTGTGAGGAACCAGACTAGTTCTCTGGTTACTGACGATACTCAGTGGAAACACAGGGACAAGGCTAAACCAGCATACCTGCATCCTAACCAAACCTGACTGTGTTCATCATGTTGTTTGTTTAATCTGCATTAGCGATCTGTTACCACGGATAGGACTTTACTGTTACTCAGATAATCTTACTGAGGATGTTTTTGTGAAACCAGGTCTGTATGCCCAACATCACCCAGTCTTCTTTAGAGGTGCGCCTTTATCACCGCCCCAGCTGCAGCTGCTGCGTTCAAAGATGAAAGAATCGGGGATCCGTGCTGCAACCCTGATCAGTTAATCTGCATATTTCCGGTAGTTCATGTTTGTGCCATAATCAGATTTTTATTTCACTTCTACAAAAGGTTCCTTTTAGATTAGATATTACAGAAAACAGGGACAGCTTGCCATCAAATTTAAAAGCCGTCCATCATTGGGCAGGATGGCTCGCTGCCTGGTTCCAGGTGAGCGACTGTTAAGTGAGAGCAACCTGATGGAGACCCTTGGCTCTAGGGTTATATGTGGGGTACCACAAGGTTCAGTGCTTGGACCAATTCTTTTCACTATATATTTGCTTTCAGTTGGTAAAATCATGAAACAGCACGGGATAAACGTCCACTGTTATGCTGACAAAACTCAGTGGACACAGAGACAAGACTCTTGTCATGATTTGGTGCTAATTAAATAAACTGAACTAAACTTGAATTGTAGTAAATTGTAAGAGTCTACAAGTCTGTAATTGTTTAAATTCACGCCTTGGTAGCTGTGCTGAATCTTTCCCCGTCGACACAATGTTCCTACGCCAGGTCCATATTTGTTCAAAGTTGCCACGTTTTCCACTTGTTTTTTTTATAAATCACAAAGACGGTGGGGGGTGACGGTGGCACAGGAGTTAAGTGCTCGCCCCGTAATCGGAAGGTTGCAGGTTCGAGCCCCGCTCAGTCTGTCGCAGTTGTTGTGTCCTTGGGCAAGACACTTAACCCACGTTGCCTGCTGGTGGTGGTCGGAGGGACCGGTGGCGCCAGTGCTCGGCAGCCTCGCCTCTGTCAGTGCGCCCCAGGGCAGCTGTGGCTACATTGTAGCTCATCCCCACCAGTGTGTGAATGTGTGTGTGAATGGGTGAATGACTGATTGTGTTGTAAAGCGCCTTGGGGGGTTCCAGGACTCTAGAAGGCGCTATATCAAATACAGGCCATTTACCATTTACAAAGGTTGTATGGAAAATGACTTAAGAAACGTTTACATTGTACTCAGGCCATAGCTGGTCAACTTAATGTCACTATGCAGTAACTGGGGCCACAGTGCGTGATGTGTGATGTCACCATGTGGACTCTGTTCAGCTGGTTCAGTCTGAAGACTATTTATACAGAATGACATTTTAAAGCTATTGAACATGTCGTTGTCATTTTACTAATGGAAGTGACAGGTAAAATGGTTATTGCAGGACTCTATTACCATGTCGGTGAAAAAGACAGATAACACACAAATCTAGATGCGATCCGAGTGGAACACCCTACCTGTGTTCGTGTGCCGGGCTCCTTCACTGGCACTAGTTCATCTGACCTAAAGACACGTTCCTTTCTAACTTTTGGCCGGTGAGCGCTCTTTCTGTGCTGTGTCTTGTTTTTACCAGCTGTTTTAGACTTTCTGTTTTGATCTTGTGTGTTTTGATTCTTATGGCTGTTCTACCTGTTTTTACTCTGTGCACCACTTTGATCAGCTGACATGCTGTTTTTAAATGTGCAACACAAATAAATGAGGTCTGGTATGGTTTATTCTTATCAGGTCTGTGGCCCTTTGGCTTTGTTAAAGGAAGGTGCTGGCTCAGGGTCCCACATAAGGGGGTGCTCAGGGTTCGTAGGAGCTGTGGCTATATTGGCAGCAACTAATAGATCATGATCTCCTAAGCAGTGGTGGAATGAAAGGATGAGTCTTTAGGCTGTGGTCATTCCATAATAGTAAGAAAAGTTTTAAACCACAAAGCGCTTCACCACTGTAATGGAGATGCTAACGAGCAAGCAGCTCATCCACAGAAGTCCCCCTTTTAAAGAAAACCACAAAGAGAGTTCCAGGGTCCGGAAGTTGTTGAATCACATAGAAACTGGCCTCCAAACATGGCCGCCAGCCCTCCACCTCAGCCAGAACCGGGTTTTTCTGCAGTTCTATAGTTGGGGCATCAAATTAGGTTGCCTCCTGGCCTGGCAGACTCGCCCTCTGACTGTTCTACACAGAGGATGAGTCTGAATACTCAAAAGCAGAGAGCGCCATGAGGGGCGGGACTAGCCAGCTCAAAAAATGAAGCACCAGAAAAAAAGACAGAAATGATGACTGTGTCATGTGACGCTGTAGTTTTTTAGTTGTAGTTAAAAATGGTGTCTGGTGACGAAGCAAACATCTGTCTTTAGAGGAAAGACTTTTAGCGCCTGTTCTTTTTTTGGTTTTAAAGACATGTCCAAGTCAGGAAAGAGGAGGAAAGAGCCGCAGCCAACTCGCTTCAGACGCCATCTTCGTTGTTTATGAGAAACTGAGTGTCGCAGTGTGTGACACCTACACTGCTCAGGGGTGGGGTTATTTGAATGGGAGCATTACCTGGCCCTTTGCTTCCCATAAAGAAGCATTGGCATTGATGGCCAGGCTACCTGTAAAGTAAGTAAGTCCATTTTATTTCTATAGCACTCATCACAGACATAGAATCACAAAGTGCTTCACATAGATCCAAACAAAATAAAACTAAGTCACAAAATCCTAAATAGATTAACATCAGAAAAAATAAAGTAATAAAATTATAAAATTTCATAAACAAATGAAAGGTGATGTAAATTGGAGTTAAAAATAGGAAAATAAAAGGTTTAGTTAAAAACAGCTTTAAATAAAAGGGTCTTTAGCTGTTGTTTTAAACTGTCCAGACTGTCAATGCCATGTAAGGATAAAGGAAGATCATTCCAGAGTCGGGGTGCAACAGTCTGGAAGGAGCGATCACCTCGACTATTGTTTCAGGTCTTGGGAACTTCTAGAAGGTTCTAGTGGGTGGATCTGAGGGCTCGGGTTGGAGCATAAGGTTTTAACACTTCAGTAATATAGGGAGGAGCTTGACCATGTAGAGCACTGAAAGTTCTAGTCAGGACTCTAAATGAACTCTAAAGTTAACGGGTAACCAGTGCAGAGACGTCAGAATAGGAGTGATGTGTGCTCTTCTGTTTGCTCCAGTTAGGAGCCTCGCTGCAGAGTTCTGGACCAGCTGAAGGCGGTCAAGGATTTTTTGTTAAAACATGTGAAGAGTGTGTTACAGTCATCTAGACGGGAGGAGGTAAAGGCATGGAGAACCATTTCTAGTTCATGTGTTGACACCAACCTTCACAGTTTGGAGATATTTCTTAAAAGATCAAAACAGTTTCGACCAACGTTTTTGAGTGACCTTCAAGAGACATTGATTGGTCAAAAACACCCAAATTCCTCAAGTTTGTCTTGACAGCAGATGATAAATGACCAAGTTTTAGACTAAACAGGGAAGCCATGCTCTCAGGGGCAATGATCAGACAGTCATGCTTTTCAGAGTTCAACTGGAGGAAGTTATCTTCTTGCCAGCTGGTGATCGCTGATAGACACTCTAGTGATTCAGACAGTTTGTAGAACTTAGAATCCTTAAAGGAGCAGTACAGCTGAATATCATCAGCATATAGGTGATAAGAGACATTATGAAAATAATCACGTATCTGTCCAAGAGGGTGTATGTACAGCAGAAACAACAGTGGACCCAAAACAGAGCCTTGGGGTACCCCACAGAACAGATCAGTAGAATCTGACATAATTTGGTTTATACAGACACTGTAACTTCTGTTAGAAATGTACGATCTAAAATACCTCCCTCTAGGGAGCTCTAGACTTGCTAGGGATATTATGGGAGGAGGCCTATCAGGCAGACACTAAATCAGTTTTTTATACGTTATTTTTATACATTTATTTTATTACTTTACACTTTCTGGCCTGGAAGCATATTGGAATCACCCAAGAGTTACCAGGGAGTGTTGCAGAGAAGGATGTTTGAGTTTCTCGCTAGGAGTTATGTAACTATACATGTTTAGACTACTATGATAGACTGGACTCCATTTTGTGAATATGCATTTGATCAACATCACAGTTTTCATAAAAAACTGTTGGGCAGAAACTAAAATTATTTACCTCGATTCTATGGCACTTTCCACAGACAGGGGGCAGTAGATCCTATCATAGGTAGTCTCCTGCAACAAGAAAGCCAATCAGAGTCCACACGTGTTCATCTGAAAACCTGAAAAAGTTCATACTGACTGTAACTCGGTGAGTAATGACTGTCTTTAACGCCTCTGAGGAAATCTGCAATAAGGAGCCAACCCTTCTGATCTCAGCCTCACTGAAGACTTGTGCCACCTCGAACGAGTCACTCTGGGAAACAAAACGATACTTGATAACAGTGTTCATCCAGTTCCTATCATGCATTTCTCTCATTCAGACATACACCTCATATGAGCTGAAACAGATGTTGCCCAGCTGCAGGATGGAGGAGAGAACAGCCCAGATGGTGGACATGTGATCAGCATGAAGGCCAATAGTCTCAAAGCACCGTAGCAAAAGCTTGAAGTCCTGTTTGTCTTGCTTCCCCCTTAAATCACAGGCACCACCCTACAGGACACCAGCAAAAACACGCACAAAAACTAAAAGGACAAAACAGAAGAAAGAGAAAAAGAGACAGGGAAAGGATGCTTTTGGTGTCCCATACTTGGTTTAGGTAGTAATAGGTCTCAGCTCCCTGCAGGTAAAGCTCCTTTTTGTCCCAGTCGTTCATACCCGCCAGCAGCTCATAAAACACGTGGTAGTTCCTCTCCTCGTTGGACTACAGTAGAAAACAGGCTGTTCTCAACACCAGCAACAAAAACCAACAACCACAGGTGATGATACCCGAGCAGTCTCTTCAATTACAGCCATGACCAGAAGATCTGAGAAAGATGCAGGTTGCAGTGGGATCAAGCTTTAGGGAGTTTTCTTGAAGTGGACCCAATATGTTTCTGTTCCTGTCCTGATCCACCAAGTTCTGACTTTATCCTTCTAGCCCGGTGCTCTTTTATGCTGGAGAAGACACTGTTCTTGTTGGACGGTTGGAGGTGTTCCTCTGGGAGGATGTTTAGGCATCATTCTTTATTCATGGCTGTTGTGGAGCATAACTGTGTGTGAGTCCACTCTTTTGGTTCAGAAGTGCCCCCACCCCCACCCCCACGATGCTTTACTGTTGGAGGACACAGAACCGATGGGAGTGCCCACCTGTTCTTCTCTAGATTTTCTTTTTTCTAAAAGCTCCCAACTATCAGAAGGATGATTCATCAGAAAAGATGACGTTCCTCCAGTCTACAGCAGTCTGATCCCTGGGCCCTCAGCAGAACATCAGTCTGTCCCTGATGGTTTCCTTACAGAGTTTATTTCCTGCCAGTCCTAACACCAGGCCTTCCTCCTGAAGTCTTTTCACTGGGCTGCAGGTCCTCTCACACCTGGGGCCTCATTCATCAAACATTCACAGAAATATCTCTAAACAACGCGTTATGATCAGGGAGCAGAGGGGGTTCTGGAGGTAGATGTCAAATAGAACATGGACTGGAATCGGATTTGTGCGGTTTATCTGTCGCTCCACAACCAAATCCCAGCATGGCTCCAGAGGGATCTGCTGTCAGCACACTCACGGAGCCGCGGTTCCTCCAGAGAGATGTTCTGACAGAGCCTTCATGATAACATAGAAACGATCTTTTATTTAACGCATCTCAAGCTGAATAACGAGGAGATTCACAAGGACACACATATAATATAATTATATAAAAATAATATTATTTAATTAAAAAGATCAAAAGCAAAATGAAAATGGGAAGAGAAAAACTTGTGATTACAAAAACACGACATCCGTTCTACAAAGTCAGATTCCCGTCGGGTGTTCAGCGCCACTCATGTGACTCAGCTGTTTTCCCACCTAAATATGTGTTTAGTGGGTAAAATGATGAGTGGATGAGGAACGTGTGTGGATGACTGAGACCTTCGGTGTGGTGGTTCCCCCGTTCTACCACTAGATGGTGTTCCTACACACGGTCTGAAGTTTTCTGAAGTTTAGGAACGTTTCTGCACGCAGGTACAACATGATGATTACCACACAGTGTGTAAGTTAGTTCCGACACACGATACACGCACAGGTCTGTGCATAAGTACGGTTAATAAATGAGGCCTGTGGTGCTGATGTCACACAGCTGGATCAGCTCTGGTGGACATCCAGTCCCACAGCTGGCTCAGCTTCAGTAACGGTCTTGGTGCTGCTGGACCGCAGGTCGTTTTAACAAAATCAATGGCAGTAGTCTTCTCTTCTGAACATGCTAGAATAAAAAACCCGTAATCACAATATTAGGACTGGTACTCGGTTGAACTGCTGCAAATATCCAGTCCCAACACCGAGGAGCTATCTATGATGACTGACTGGCTTCCTTTAACACCTCAGAGTTACAGAGGGATGTGAACGTTTGGGCAGCCATGTTAATCTTAATTATTTTCCTGTATAACTGTTAAACAAAAAATTCAGTAAAATTGGTCATATAGGAGACACACACACTGCTGTTAGAGAACATTTAACCCTCCCACTGTCCTGTCGGGTGACCCCTACAGGAAACATGACCATTGAGCAGGGTTGATGGTTTATCCTGTAACGTACCAACTGGTCAAATTGTCACCAACAAACTGACCAGGAAGTAACCTTTCATTTGCAGACATAAGCCCACCATCTGTCTGGCCTCCAAATCCAGAAAGTTCTGCTCAGTTCTTGTTTCCGTAGAAAAGACAACACATCTTTGCTCAGGGCCTCATGCCAGACTGCTGCACTGTAAATAAACGTCAACCTGCTAAATATTTGGTTCTTTTCTTAAAGTGAACATGTGTATTATTCCTGGCGACTGGGGGCAGTAGATACCCAAGCAAGCAGTATTTTTGTGTTGGAGTAAGACCTTACCAGCTGATGCTCATTAGGGTCAAAAAGCCCTGTCATGCCATTATGGCGGCGCGCGCAGCCGCAGCACACGGTTCTGGGAGATGGGCGTCCCATCAGCAGGTGGAGGTGAGATATTGGAGGTGTGGCGTGAGAGCGTGTGAAGAGGGTCGAATGCGTGTGTCTCACGCTCAGTGCGTGAGAGTTGGCAGCTTTGTTAACTTCTGCCTAATTATAATTTCAGTCTTTTCTTTTTGCTATATTTGAAGTTATTAATCACTTCAGTGACTTGTGTGAAAGCACATGAATAAATGTGAGGATTACCGCATAAACACGGCTCAAATCCTGACGTAATGTCCCAGAGAGGATTTGTTTTCACAGTACTGTATACAAGCTAACAGTACATTTATTATGACATCACATCAGTTCGTCTGCTTTGAGATGGTCAAAATCTGAAAGTTGAAATGTTTCATTTAAAAGTAGAAAATCACTCATGGGCTAAGCCCCGGATCTTTTAAAATCCTAAATCCACCCCTGCTACACTTACAACTTTTGTGACAGCTTCAGAGAAGTAGGCTGATTCATGTCTAAGTCACAAAGGAGCCCGTTTAATGTGGCCAACCGTTTCAAATTAAAGCTAGGGCCTTCACAGCCCCTCATACTCACCTGAAACACAACCCTGGACTTCTCCAGTAGATATTTGGACAATGAAGTCCCTACAACATCTCCTCTGTCAACCAAGAGGACAAACAGACAAGTCAAACAGCTATGACCCATCTCAGCAGGCTTTAAACTAATCATGCAGAGATAGAGAACTTCGTGGACTTACTGGAGAATGTGGATGTGGAGGTACTTGCCAAAGCGGCTGGAGTTGTTGTTGTGGATAGTCTTGGCATTTCCAAAGCTCTCGAGGATGGGGAAGACCTCCATAGGCTGATAAATTGGAAGACACTTTAGAAAGAAATGGTGTGTGCTAAGGTAGACCTGGTGTTGGGGTTACCTGTTGGAGGCTGTTGCTTCCACTGTTGTACATAGAGCTCAGATAGTGGACAATCAGCTTTGTAGCTTCAGTCTTCCCAGAACCGCTCTGTCCACTAAAGCAAGGTCAGAGAAACAAACTCGTTCAGTTAGTTAATGTAGCACCATCTGTTGTAGGGTCTCCGTGGCGGAGAAGGTGTTAAAAACTCAACTAAAACAGCTCTGGTGCACCAAAATGTTGTTCTGAAGCATTTGGGGCATATTGCTTCAACTGCTCTTCACATACTGATGCATGATGAAGAGTATTGTTGAGAATATTAGTATTTAAGTGTAAAGGATGGGTAGTTTACATCTTTCTTATGAACCATGAAATGTGAGATTCCATATAAATATGAAATATCAATCTGATGGATCTTTGAATATTTTAACCAGAAGATCAGAACTTTTTATTGCAGGGATTAAGCGACACTTCGTATTAACCCCGAGGAAAGAGAGAGAGTCAGGTTTATAAGAAATTTATTTCTACACAATTTAAACAAGACTAACTTTAACACTCTGTGTACTGATGGACTAAGGTGGAGTGAGACGTGATGAATGATGATGGTGTGTGTGTGGAATGTTATTCAGAACCAGCGGGTCCGGAGAAGCGGTTAGTTCTGAGTGGGAGTGAACGTTTCGCTCTAAACTTTAGTCGGAGATTTATAACACACATGAGACGCCATCTGTCGGTCTACGTACCCCAGGGGAAGCTTTCATCAGATCCAGCATGCCGAGGTCCTCTTGGACCCTCCTTGGTACCGAAGCCGGTAGAAAAGCAGCGGCGCCGACCAAACTAGTCTTGGAATGCTTCCAGGTCACGACAGGTTATCACTGGCGTCTCCGAGACCCTGAAGGGGTCGTGAGGTTCAGCTTTTATTCTGAAGGAACCGTTGTGGTCAGGTGTAACGTGCAACAGATTTTATCCAGCTTGTCAAGGTTCTTTTGGCTGAAGAGGAGGTCCGGATGGCCGGTCCGAGACTTCTCTAGAACGCTTGAACTAAAGAAAAGGTGGCGTGGAATAGTTTTTATAATTGTCATATTTTGGTTTACTGGTGAATCAGAATTTGACATGAAAAAGAGGGTTTATACAAACACCACAGATAACCACGCCTTGCCAGAAACGAAGGTTCTGATTGGATCAGACAAAAGGAAGTGTGTCGTGTGACTGTAGCATTACATGTCATTAGTGTCTAGTGCAAACGTCCAGGATTATAATAACTTGTAAAATACTACTGATCACAGGATTATAATATCAAGTAATAACATTGTCATTTCACAGATTGATTGAACATTGGACTCACATTATTATTGGTAATAACAGAGTTGTTGATTATGTATTTATCAAAAGAGAGTTCTTCGTCTTGAGCTGTAACAGAGGTGAAGCAGTTCAGAGGAGCAGAGTGCATGAAAGACCTTGGCCACTATCTTACGTAGATTAGCCTGTCAGAGACTTTATGTCTCTGCTCAAGCAGACGCAGCAGATCATGACCTTTAGGTCAACAACAGGACATTCATGACGCTACATAATTATGTTATTGATTGAAAGCCAATTTAGTAAACACTGTTCAATTAATTATAAGAGGTGGGTTACAATGTGTTTTTACTTCCTTGTGATCTTTTTTGGATTTGTAAATTCCTAATTTAATTTAAAGATTATTATTTGTCATTTTTATTTGTTTTTGAATCATTTGCATATTATCATTTTAGTGAGTTTAGTTCTTTTTCCTTTGATTTGGTGTTGTCTTTGATGTGCCAGTGTCACCTGCTACCCATTACACTCATGCTGTGCTCGGCAGCCTCGCCTCTGTCAGTGCGCCCCAGGTCAGCTGTGGCTACATCGTAGCTCATCACCATCAGTGTGTGAATGTGTGTGTGAATGGATGAATGATACACTGTAGTGTAAAGTGCTTTGGAGTCCTTACTCTGAAAGGCGCTGTACAAGTGCGGATCATTTATCATTGTCAATAAAAAGGTATCTGAGTGATCACACTGCTTCAGTTTTTATAGACCTGGTGAATTTGTCAGCACGTTTATCTTTTAGAGCAGGGGTGTCAAACTCAAACTCACACGGGGCCGGAATGAAACTCTGGGACGGAGTCGAGGGCCAAACTTAATATTTTTTGAAAAAGTGACGGCAAATTTGCACATTTTCTTTATCAACATTTATGCAATGTTGAACCTTTTAATTTGGAAACAAACATATTTCTGCATTAACACTGAATGTGGAATAACCAAATTACACACGAGCAAGTCCGTTTTATATAAAAGGCATCAGTGGTATTCATTACTTGTGGTATAATCAGCATTTTTAAAATCTATTCAGGATTTATGTTTTCTTGTTTATTCATTTTTCTTATTGTTTATTCTCCTTTTTTCTCCTGTAATACGTGTCATCGCTGCTGTGACGTCTAGCTTTCCCCACTGAGGAACAATAAAGGGATTTTCTATTCTATTCATCTATCTGCAGCCTTTCCACTTCCTGTTTACTGCAGGTTAAATCTTTTCTCACGGGCCAACAACAAAATAAAATATCATTTTATCTTAAATGAAAATGCAACATCTCACCTGTTAACTTTCATGTTTTGGAGCAGAAAAAGAGCATCAAACCAACATATTGAAAGCTCAGTTTGCTCCACTGGTTTACTGTGATGCTCACCTGTTCCAGCCAGATACCTGCATCATGGGGTTGATCTGAGCTGAGGAGGAGACTCCTGTTGTTTTGTTCATCTTCATCATAATAATGACAACATTAGATGACAACAGGTGCTCACATAGGTTTGTGCTGCTGAACATGTCTGAGCAGCTTGACCACGTTGTTGTGTGTCGGGGAGGAAAAATAACAACTACAGCAGCCACAGAGCCGTGCTGGTTTGAGCGTGTCGCTGCTCGCTGGAGTTATATCAGCTCTGTCTGGACGTTAGTTGGAAAACTTTCTCTTTCAGTCGTGAACACGTTACTGAGCGGCTAGAATCTCCGTTTCTGGGCTTCAACGTCAGAAAACAGCTGAGTGAACTCAGCACTGAGTGAGAGGAGTGTAGTTTGTCCGAGACAGCGGAGCTGCAGACACCGGCAGCAGGCGCTGGAAAAAGCACAAAGGAGGGGGCGCTTCGGCTCCGCGCTAACGCCGCAAAGCATCATGGGAGTTGAAGTCTTTGCGGTAAAATCATCCAGCGGGTCAGATTTAATATATTTTTGGTATTTATCTCGCGGGCCACATAAAAATGCTCCGCGGGCCTTGTGTGTGACACGTGTTTTAGATCAACTACAAAACTCATGAAGTCCTTGACACCATTACACCCAAAAGGTCAAACATATCTCTGGCAAACAAAAAGCTCCATGGAGGTTCACTAAATCAGTTAAAGGTCAGAAGAAAATGCAGAAAAGCTGCATGTAAAAAGCATTCTACCTTCAAAATGCAGCTGCACACTTAAAGCTTAGTACACTAAAGCGAGACAAGCCTTATTCTCCAAAGTCATTAGTGATAATATTAACCCGTGTCCTGCTAGTGAGAGGCTAACTAATCTCCCAACACAGTTAAATCCTGATTTCATTCCCCAAACTAAGTCTAACGAGTTTGCATCATTTTTCAATGAGAAGATCATAAACATCAGATCAACCATTAATTCCTCCACACCATCCATCACAACCAGACCACAGCTACGCAGCAACAATCCGGCTAGAACACCAGCTTTCAGTGTGATCAGTGCTAAAACGCTGGAGCACATAGTTAGCCCTTAAACTCATCTACCTGCTGTCTGGACAACCTGCCAACTAACTTCTAAAATGTTTTTAGCTGCTTAAAAGGCAAGGCAGCTTTATTTCTAGAGCGCATGTCAAACACAGAGGCAGTTCAATGTGCTTTACAATTATCAGGACATGATATGAGAACAACATAAAAGCACAAATTTAAATACACACAGATAGAATTACAGTTTAGAGCTAAAGGAGAAGACAAAGGTACATCACAGATTAGAGCGGAGACGATGCAGCAGAAGAAACAATTCATGTAAAGGTGATGAGTACATGAGGGTTTATATAAACAACACTAGGGTTGGGGCACGTCTGAGGTCATGGGGGAGCTGAGTCCATATGTGAGCAGCGTAGTAACTAAATGCATCTCCACCATGTTTGGTTCTGACCCGAGGTTCTACCAGCTGATTGGTTCCAAGGGATCTCAGAGATGCATCAGCATCTCCGTATTGGCTCAAGAGAGAATAGGGCAGACTCTAGCAATGTTCTTTAGATGATAAAAACCTATTTTAGTGATGATTTTTATGTGTGGGATAAGTCAGCTCAGAGTTGAAAGTCACTAGCCTGGCCTGCCAGACTCCTCATCTGTTTAATTCTGCACAGAGAAAGGGTCCGGGAACTCTCCTATTCAAATAACCCCGCCCCCTGAGAATTCTAACCGAGCCAATCAGCTCTGAGTGCATCCATTACTTGAGTGTCATCAGGAGACACGGTGATGCACAACAGTGTATCATCAGCGTAATTATGGAAATTAACCCCGTGTCTCCTGATGACGCCGCCAAGAGGGAGCATATAGAGGTTAAAAAGCACTGGGCCTAAAACTGAACCCTGGGGCACACCACATGTAATCCCATGAACCCTAAAAGAGTAGGTATCCAAACTCACCATGAAAGTCCTGTCTGTCAGGTAGGAAGTGAACCATATGTGGACAGCACCAGAGAGGCCGATCTGTTTTGAACGAGTTAAAAGAACAGTGTGGTCTACTGTGTCAAAGGCAGTGCTAAGATCCAGTAGAACCAACACTGTTACCCTTTGGGCATCATAACTTACTCTAAAATATTTTAAAGTCTTCAGAAGGGCCGTCTCGGTGCTGTGGTTCACCCTAAAACCAGACTGAAACCTCTCTAGGACATTATGAGTGTTGACAAAATAGTTAAGTTGAATTAAAACAAGTTTTTCTAGAATGTAGCCTAAAAATGGTAAGTTGGATACCGGTCTGAAGTTGTTTAAATCATCAAAATCTAAATTGCTCTTCTTCAACAGGCGTCTCACCACCGACCCTTTAAAAGGCGGCAGGAAAGACCCAACCATACTGCTTTCTCAGTACAATGATGAATTTATTCATACTGAAATTAATCAAAACAAGCTGAAGGTTCCTGCCTCCAATCTTACCACTGCCAAGACAGTCAGGACATTCCAGAACCACACAGTAAGAACATATGTCCGTACCTTATGATGATGCACTGTTCTTGTGTGGACAACTGAGAAAGTCTGAAGGCAGAATCAGCTATGGCGTACACATGGCTGGAACAGGAAGCACCGTCAGGTCAAGAACCGTATAAATCCCCAAAAATAAACACTTTGAAAGGAATCAACGTTTGGGTTAGAAAGCATAACAGCCATGTACTCACGCTGGCCTTGCATGCTGCTCTTTGCCCTCATAGATCTGCCTGATCTCCTGTGAGTAAATGTTCACAGGCTTGAAGGGGTTCATAGATAGCAGCATGTTCCCAATGTAGGTCTGAATAAACACACAAAGGTGTAAGCGAGGCTCGGTGTTTCGTCTACCATGACTACAGCTGTGGACAAACGTTTGAGAGCGACCCAGATATGAATCACCACAGAGTCTGTTGCTTCAATTTCTATGATTTTTGCATACGCTCTAGAATGGTCTACAGAGTCATCCGATGGATTAGCACTGAAAATACAAAACCTCTCTTTATTATCAAAATTAACTTATTAAGTAGCCCCAAAAAATTCCACTGAATTTGTGAATCAGAGTACCAAGACGGTCTAGCAGCAACAAAGTTGTCTATCAATGGGGTTGGGGCTCCAGCATGTGTGAGAGCATCTGTAGCCCAGTGAGTAGAAGACTTTAGGAGCAAGACCTGGTGTCAAAAAGGACAGCAAAGAAGCCATTTCTCTCTGAGGAGACCATCAGGGACAGACTGATGTCCTGCTGAAGGTCCAACGATCAAACTGCTGAGGACTGGAGGAAAGTCATCTTCTCTGATGAATCTTCTTACTGATTGTTTGGTGCTTCTGGGAAAAAAAATCATTTAAAGAACAGGTGAGCACTCCCATCAGTCACGTGTCCTCCAACAGTAAAGCCTAAGTCACGCTTCTGCGTCAGTGCGGAGACACGCAACGCCATTATCTGTCCTTGCAGGCCTGCTGGAGAGCTCCGCAAGGATGGACGGAGTCGAGCTCTCTTTTTTAAACATCCGTCAGTCGAGAAGGACAACGTAGGCTTGTGATTGGTCAGGACGCCTCTGTCATCTACAGCGCCGGCATTGCGCCCTCAAAAACATAAAGAGAGCCGAGGATAACTAGCGGCAGACACGGAGAAGCTTGAAGAATACCTCGCGAAAAAACTCTAAAAACATGAACGTTTAATTCCCCGTGACTGGAGGAGTGAAAAGATGCACAGCAAGCGTTTTATTTGTGGACGGAAATGACAGGAAACGTGGGTTTAGAGGTGGCGAGCGCATGAAGAGGTGGAGGAGAATGAGAGACAAATGTGTCTGTTAAAATGTCTCTCATTTACAAAAAACCACAATATAAACACACCATCTTGGACCGGATACATGACAGGATACCACAGAAGAGTGCTACGCCCTCTGCTGTCCTGGTGGGGAATTGCTTTGCAACACTCCCCAGGAGACGGAGAAGTATGAGAGCAAAATGTCTCCATCCGTGCGTGTCTCTCCCTGTTGGAGCTGACGGAGAAGCATGACTCAGGCTTAAAGCATCATAAGACGGGGGTGGTGGTTGGGGCACCTCTGAGCCAAAAGATTGGACTTAATTATGGTTAAACCTCAGAACAGCCATGAGTAAAGGATGGTACCTAAACATCCTCCCAGTGGAACTCCTCCAATCACCCATTAACAGCTTGGTGTTGAACGATAGGACACTACTCACTCTAAAACAGCTCTGCACAGCGTGGATTCATTCAGCTCCTCCAGTTAATCAGTGGCCACAGTCGCCATGCCGGCCCGACTCAGCCTTGCCAGGAACTTCTACGGAGCAGGGACTACATAGCGAACTGTGCTCTTGGACAAGTGGTTGGGTTGAGCTACACTTGTCTGAGTTATGCGGAGTAGTGCAGCTAAAGTCCTCTCTAGCATGATGGAGCACCGGGCCAGAAGGATAAAGTAGGAACTAAGTTGATCAGGACCAGAACATTAACATGTTGGGACCAGGTCTAGGAAACTGAACTTGTGGTCCATCCTCCAGAGGCATAGGATACATACAACCCCACAAAACATTGATTGTGAAGATTTAGCTCCACCAGTCAGGATCTGGACCAGAAGATGCTTGGCATCCTTTATAGAAGGACTCACACTGGAGATATTGACTCTTCATGTAATGGTCTATAGCGCTTTTTTTAGAAGACACAGCATGCCTGCAAATCAGTATAATACTGACGCCATGGTGTGTCTTCTGAAGTGTGGTGGCATGGCGTTGCAGGAATTTGACCTTGGTGCAGCAGAAGGAGGTGTCATGATCATGTTAGGAGCTACTGCCAAGCTCCGTCAGGAAACTTTATTAAAAATGAAAGAAAACATGGCTCTCGTCAGCTGAGATGATAAACTGGAGTGATGCAGAGCTCCAGGAGCTTCTCTCCATTAGAGCTGGAGCTGAGATCACCTGACTGGGACTCTGGTGGACAGAGACCTTTGGGAAACAGAATTATTGTGCATGGCTTCCACCGCGATAAAAACCAAGTAACGTCCAAGCCAAATGGAAGCGAAAACAGCACTGGAGTCATTCATCAAACTTTTGTTCACAGCTGCAGACAAGTTCATTGGAGCTGAGGAAGTTGAACGAGCAGCAACACTTACATAAATACAGTCTCGCTGGAACTTTTTCTTCAGATTCAGAAGCACTGAGCTCTCTGTCACCTCTCTACAAACAGATGACAGACTGCTCTGAAGCTGTGCTCAGACAATGGAAATACAGCAGCTCTGTGTGGATTCACCAACTTACTGCAGCTGGACCAGATCCTCCACTTCGTCCACCTCCATAGCTCCTTTTCTGCTAGGCATCACCACCTGAAGAAGGGCAAAGACGTGATCAACACGACGATGAAGGTCAGCCCACCCCATCCCCTGGTAGAGTCAGCTACGTTTACCTAACAGTTGTCTTCTAGTGTGGAGTGAAATCACCATTAGTGGTGAAGATGAGACTACCTGAGTCCTGGTGGCTTTAAGTGGATTTTGTTTGGCTGCAAATGAGCTTTGCTACGAAAGCTTCCCCAGCAGGTAACTAAAGCTCTTCCAGCATGAGAGTGGAGCGATAGCTGATATGCTGTAATCTCAGAGGCACGCTGCTGTGTGCTGTATGCTCCATTGTTTCTACACGACCCAGGAAATGAATAAACCAGCAGCAGGTGTGTTGGGTCTGCACACCAGCTCAACGTGGTGAAGTAGAGCAAAGCTGCACCAAAACAAATACACACATTTACTTCTCACAGCATAAACCAACGAGAAACAAGCCAGAAAAGTCGGAGTGGTTCTAATCCACCAAACAGCTCCGTAGTGTGGCTGTCTGCAGCTCGCCGCTCCCACGGGGGATGGGCCACACGCAGTGTGACAACTAGTGCGACTTTGACTTTAATCCCATCCTCACCCGTTTATCTGAGCTGCTGTTTGTCAGAACACTTTCAAACACCTGAGCACCTCGCTCAAACTGTAATGGTTTCATTGATCGGAGTCAGTTTTTGCTCCAATAAATCATCCAATCACAGTGCAGCGATTGTGCACCAGTTCAGCAAAAGAGTGGGAAAATTAAAGACATCGATCCCGGGGTCAAAAACACCTAAATGCATTTATAGGCTAGAGTTCAAGACAACAAAAGGGCTTTTAAACATGTCACAGTGATGTTGTTCAGGTTATTTCTTACAGGCTGGGCCGCTAGAGCTCACGCGTGTCCTCCAACAGTAAGTCATCATGAGACATTCACTTCCTAATGACTGAGTCAGAGCTGCTGTGAGGAAAAAGCACAGTCTGCCTCAACCTTGGCGCTGGAGATAGGGTTACCAGATGGAGTCACTGAAATTCTGGGTGTGTCTTCATCCAGGGATGCTTTTGAGTCCAATGACGTAACAATGCAACAAGTTCTGTCCGAATCAGAAGGATACTCATCGGCCCGATCCCAATACTCGCACTGCGCCCTACGGTCCTCTGTGAAGTGCACTTGGAGGAAGCTGCCTCAATGGGTTCGACACATGGAAGGCGACTACTGACCGTGATCAACAAAACTGCTCGCCATCGTTTTGATAACCGGACACACGGGAGGGGACATGTGGCAGCTTCTTTATGAAGCACACGTTAAAACTGCGTTGGAGCTGATCAAAGTGCTGAACAGCAGAAGAACCAGTAATGAAACACAGTCCCTAAAACATCTAAAATAATAATAATGATAAATAAATAAAACAATACAGGAATAAACAATAAAACATCAGTCCTGACAAACAGGTGGCCATCGTGGTACAATAATAGGACTTGAGGCTAGACTTTAAACGCTCAGGGGGAGGGGCTTGTCTAACGTGCAGAGGAAGAGCGTTCCACAGCTTTGGGGCAGCACAGGAGCAAGAAAGCACGCTCGCTTTAAGCTTTAAATCGTGCAACAGGAACAGCCAACAGTGATGGTTCAGTGGAGCAAAAGGACCGTCTGGGGATATAGGGAGTTATAATGTCCAACACATTCTCACACTCAAAGCATCGAAGACTGAGCGTGCGTTTCCAATGCGCTGTGCCAGAGCGCCGGTTTCCGACTGCCACGGAAAAACGGACATTTAACCTCTTGCTATTAAACTCTCCCCGAACCCCCATCCTAACCTTAACCCGCATTCAAAACGTTGTTCCTTGTTGTAACGTCCCTCTCCAACATGGTTAACGGGAAGTTTAGAATGCGCAGTGGGGTTAAGGTTAGGATGGGGGAGAGGGGGAGGTTAAATAGCAAGAGAAAAGAAGTTAAATGCCGGTGAAATGTGTGTTTTACCGTGGGCGTCTAAAGCAAACGCTCAGAAACACAACAAACAAGAATTTGCAGGCACTGCTAAAACAGTTGACCTGAAAGTGGCTTTGTCCATCAAACAAGGTCACTCTGAAGACCCACAGACGTTCTACCTCCAACTTTTCAAAGCTTATTTCGGTTCCTGAAATGAACCTGATATGGAAGAAGACGGAGTCTTTTGTAGTGACATGAATGGCCTCTAATTTGTGACAAAGGTCACACTTTCCCAGCTGGGTCGTGCCGTAACTTTTGCTCCACAGATTACCCGCCAGGAGCCGTGATGTCTGCTGAACAACATCTTTATCTGCTGCTGTTCCGTCCCAAGATGAAGGACACTTCAAGATTTCAACATAATAATTTTTAAATAATAATGTAATAAACTCTTTATTACTGTTTATTACAATCATCATAATTAATCATCTTGGTTCAGTATAAATCTATTTAATTACTGAAATGACTTATTATGCTTTGGGTAAAAATAATAATTATTATGATCATCAGTAATGTGTGTTCATTAAACCAGAAGGTCATCTTGCACGTTAACCACCTCATGCAGAGGGTGAATCCAGGGTAAAGTTTAACCACCTCACATGTCTTTACTTCATGACATCAAGCTATCTGACGCTGAGAGGGCGTGTTCTGAGGTTTTGTTAAAACCAAATTTCTGCAGCTGTAGTTCAGTTCTTGAACCCACCAGAGGACGAGGGATGGCCGCCCAAGTCTCTGCTAAGCATTCTGTCACTCTTATAGGCTTCAAATAAACGCACCTGTAACCAGCTGACGCAAAAACTCCTTCAGAGTTATTGATTTTGAGACGCAAATAGTTTCATCAGTCGTTGTGACCCAGAGACATCTCAGGACCGATTTGAGACGCACCGAGGTCTCTCTACCAACCTCGTGCCTGGAGGAAACGATCTCCCTGACATCTCGGATCCATGGAGGGTCTCCTGAACTGGGTGAGGTAGACATTGGCTGTGTCTCAATTCAGGGTCTGCATCCTACCTCGGCCGGATTCGTCGGCCGGTTACGTCACAGCGCCGCGACTCGGCCTGTCCCAATTCGAAGACTCCTTCAAATGCGGTCGACGAATGCAGCCTTCTTTTCGCCTGAATGAAGGATGGGTCCGGTGTATCCTTCAATGGGTAGCATTTCCCAAGATGCCTTGCGGGCCGGCCGGCAGAAAAACTTAAAAACAATGGCGGACAGTGAAGCGGGAGCTGTCGGAGAGGATTGCGCATATATAAATGTAAGTATAAACTTGAAAACTGTCAGTTTAAGGACTTTTTGTGATACATGAACGTTATTTTAGTTAGAAATGTTACAGTAAAAGTGCTTGTATTGCGGTCTCGGCTCGTATGTTCGGCCGCTCGGTGTCGTACTTCTCCCGCTACGTTTCCCCCTGATTTTAATAGAAGTTTGTATTTTAGGACCAAAAGAGAAAACCAGGGAATTTATTAAGCTTAGGGCGGAGATGGACCACATGATCACCGGAGCAAAGTATTCGGCGGCTGTGGCATGGAGGTACAATAACAACTCATATTTTAAAAACTCGTTTGAGTTTATTTTTTTCTGCGAAAACATGAAAGGAATAACCCGTTGTCCTCTTTTCTCTTCCTGTTTCTTTTCTTACATGTTTGTTAAGACTATTCTGGAGAAAATGGGCATCCAGGGGAAGGTGCCAGCGACGACCAGCTTCTGGAGCTGATCAGGGAGGACATGAGGCTGCAGAGGGAGGCAGAGCAGCAGAGGGCACAGGAGAGAAGGAAGAACTTTGACAGCTTTTTACTTTGCTAGAAAAAAATGGTTAATAAAGATTAAACATGTACATATAAAAGAAATATCTAAATAAAATCAGTTCTGCATTAAACTCTTGAATTTTATTTTTGTTTACAAATGAGAATTGTTTACTAGAGGGTATCCCCTGGGTCTTAAAGTCTTAAAAGGTGATAAATCGGTTTTGGTCAAATTAAGACCCTTAGAAAGTATTAAAAACTATTATCACATCTTTGCTCAGGCTCAGCTTGTCGAAAGTATTTTCTCTGAATTAGCTCTCCAACAGTCAAGGAAATGATTAACCCCCAGAGACCCACGGTTGTAACATTACAACATCAGATTTAAGTCTACAAAAATAAACCTTCCCCATTTTTTTTCTTTTTAAAACCACATTTACATTGCTAATAGGTCCTATTGTTCAGTTCTGCAACACTATTGGCTGTTAAAATGTGTAAATAGGCCCATTTATCTGGCCTCCTAGAACAACATGTGAAAGGTTAAAAAAAGATTTTGCAGTTGTTTTCTAAATTTGGGTCTCTGGGGGTTAAAAAGGTAAATAAAACGTCGAGCTCCATCGTTTAAAGTTCCTTCTCCCTTCTGCCCAGCGGTTCCACGGTTGCTAGGCGACGGAACGTTCGCCGAGGGAGTTCATGAAGGCTAGGCCTGTCCAAATTCACAGCCGTTAACATCCGGTCTACCCGGCCGACGGAGGACGCAGCCCACGTCGGCCGGGTGGGCTGGGTCCTTCGAAGGATGCAGACCCTGAATTGAGACACAGCAATTGTCCAACAGATGGCGTCCGATGCTGTTCTCTAAGTAACATCAGATAGCTGCAAAACAACGTTTTCCACCCAGAACGTGCTTCTCTCTCTGAAAGAAACCTTCTGATTCATTCACACATCCAAACCTCGCATGTTAGCTTTTCATTCAGGTAAAGCTTTTAATAACAAGTTTTAATATCAAGCTGTTTCAAATTGTCATTTTTAAGTGTTAGTAATAAATTCTTAAATTTAAAAACCCGACTCTTCTTTCAAATGAAACACAGAATGGTGTATATTTTGGTTATTGAATAAGCAAAGATTCCTTAACTTCTGATTCAATAAATAAACTTTTGCTATTAAATTTAATGATCTTAAATTAAACATTAATCTTTGGACTGCACCTAATGGGCATGCACCTGGCGGTAAGGCGTTTCCTGTTTTCAGTGTTGCACTACGTGTAGCTGTTTGGTGTTTGGGGCTCGCTAAAGCTGATTTAATTTCTCTGTACTTGGACATCTCTGAGTTATTGTATTACAGAAGCATGCTAAAACACACATTTTCTGTTGTTCCACCTAGCTTTTAGGGAACCATTTGAGTTTGCACGCAGTTTATTTGGCGTTGAACAGTTTGCTCGTCCAGTTAGCTTAGCCTCAGCACGGCTATGGCTACTTCTGTCTCTGCTTCTCCGTCTCCTATCTCTTGCTCTCTGTGTCAGATGTTTAGTTACTCCTCTGCCTCCTTTAGTGATAATGGTACGTGTAATAAATGTAGCATTTTTGTAGCTTTGGAGATGAGGGTGTCGGAATTGGAGGCCCGGCTCCGCGCTGTTGAAAAACCCGTAAACAGCCGTAGCTACTTAGCTAGCGCAGGGCTAACTAGCTCAGAACCACCCCGTAGCGAACCTCCAGCAGAACCCGAGCAGCTGGGACCTCAGGCCGGCTGGGTGACGGTACGCAGGAAGCATAGAACCCAGCCCGTGGGCCACCACCAACCCGTCCACGTTTCTAATAGATTTTCCCCGCTCAGTGACGCACCCACTGACAAGCCGACTCTGATCATTGGCAGCTCCATAGTCAGAAACGTGGCATTAGAGACTCCAGCAACCATAGTTAAATGTTTACCGGGGGCCAGAGCGGGCGACATTAAATCTTATCTGAAACTGCTGGCTAAGGATAAGCGTAAATACAGTAAGATTGTTATTCACGCTGGCGGTAACGACACCCGGTTACGCCAATCGGAGGTCACTAAAATTAATGTTGCTTCGGTGTGTAAGTTTGCCAAAACAATGTCGGACTCCGTAATTTTCTCTGGCCCCCTGCCTGATCGGACCAGTGACGACATGTTTAGCCGCATGCTGTCCTTCAACCGCTGGCTGTCTAGGTGGTGTCCTGAAAACAACGTGGGCTACATTGATAATTGGAAAACTTTTTGGGGAAAACCTGGTCTGATGCGGAGAGACGGCATCCATCCCTCTTTGGATGGTGCAGCTCTTCTTTCTAGGAATATGGCCAGTTTTATTAGTCCTCCATGACTACCCAGGGTCCAGACCAGGAAGCAGAGTCGTAGTTTAACACACCCCTCTGCAGCTTCTGTACTGTTACCCACCCACTACCCCATAGAGACAGTGTCCTGCCCACGGCCAAAATCACACAGATTAAATATCAGGCTTAATAAAGCAAATCATGGAAATCTCATAAATATTAGAACAAATTCAACTGAGCAGAAAACTAGAAAAATCAAATGTGGGTTGTTGAACATTAGATCCATTTTTTCTAAGACTCTGTTAGTTAATGACTTGATTTGTGATAATCAGATCTCTTTGCTCTCTCTCACAGAATCCTGGCTGCAGCAAGAGGACTATGTTAGCTTAAACGAGTCGACTCCTTCAAATTATTTAAATCATCACATTGCTCGAAGTACAGGGCGAGGAGGAGGAGTGTCAACCATTTTTCATTCGGACTTATTAATCAGTCCCTTACAGATTAATAGCTACAGTTCGTTTGAACATCTTATTCTTAGTTTTCCTAATCCAGATTGCAAAACTGTAAAACCACTCTTGTTTGTAGTTTTATATCGTCCACCAGGCCATTACTCTGAGTTTTTGGATCAGATCTCTGATTTTTTATCTGATTTGGTGCTAAATACTGATAAGGTCATTGTAGTGAGGGATTTCAATATTCATGTGGACATTGAAAATGATTGCCTCAATGTAGCCTTTAGTAATATCTTAGACTCAATTGGTTTTACTCAAAGAATACATAGCTCCACCCACTCCTGCCATCATACATTGGACCTTGTTCTGACTTATGGCATAGAGTGTGAGGAAATAACAATCTTTCCACATAATCCAGTCCTCTCGGACCACTTTCTGATAACCTTTGAGTTTTTTATAACTGAGTTCTCGAGACATGAAAGTAAATTTCACTATAGTTGGTCTCTATCTGACAACGCAGTTGCGTCTTTTAAATCAACTGTTCCATCTTTACTGTCCTCAGCATCTCAGAGGAACGTAGCAGAGGGCAATATTTTCAGTTCTAGCCCCTCACAAATTGATGCCTTAGTTCATCATGTTAATTCCTCTTTACGTGTGGCATTAGATGATTTTGCCCCTTTAAAAAAGGAGGTAATTAGGGACAGGAAGTTGGCTCCCTGGTTTAACTCTCATTTACGAGCCTTAAAACAAAACTCTAGGAAATTGGAGAGAACATGGCGCTCTAAGCACCATGAGGAGGCCTACCTGTCCTGGAAAAATAGTCTTGTGCTTTATAAAAATAAGGTTCGACAAACTAGAACTGCTTATTTCTCAGCATTAATTGAGGAGAATAAGCATAATCCTAAACTTCTTTTCAGTACAGTTGCTAAACTTACACAGAATCATAGCTCTGAGCCATCTATTCCCTTAGCCCTCAGCAGCAATGACTTCATGGGATTTTTTACAAGTAAAATTAATTCTATTAGAAACAAAATCTTTAGCATCCTCCCTAATGCGATTTCTTCTTCCTCAGTAAGTGAGGCAGCATCAGAGGTAACTGTAGAACCTCATCTGTGCTTGAACCATTTTGATCCAGGTGAGCTTTCAGAGTTAACAAAAATATTAGCTTCATCTAAACCTTCAACTTGCATTTTGTATCCAATCCCAACCAAATTATTTAAAGATGCATTTCCTTTGGTTACTGCCCCCATTCTAGATATAATCAATCTATCCTTAGTAAATGGATAAGATTTTAGGGTTGCTGTAATCAAACCTTCACTTAAGAAGCCTTCTCTGGATCCAGATGACCCAATGAATTATAGACCAATATATAACCTTCCATTTTTATCCAAAGTCCTGGAGAAAATAGTGGCCATCCAAGTATGTGAGCATTTAAACACTAATGCTCTGTTTGAGGAATTTCAGTCTGGTTTTAGAGAGTATCACAGCACTGAAACTGCATTAGTGAGAGTTACAAATGATATTCTCATGGCCTCAGATAAGAATCTTATGTCTGTTCTAGTCTTGTTAGATCTCAGTGCTGCCTTTGACACAGTTGATCACAATGTTCTTTTAGAAAGACTTGAACATGTTGTAGGGATCAAAGGAACAGCGTTAGGCTGGTTTAAATCCTACCTGTCTGACAGATTTCATTGTGTAAATGTACATGACAAATCGTCTTCATACTCCAGGATTACTTGTGGAGTACCACAGGGTTCAGTTCTTGGACCAATTCTTTTTACTATATATATATGCTCCCAATTGGTAAAATCATTAGACAGCATGGGATAGACTTCCACTGTTATGCTGACGATACTCAGTTATATTTATCCATTAACCCTGATGAACCCAATCGGTTGGGTAGATTACAGGCTTGTCTTGAGGACATAAAAAATTGGATGACTCTAAACTTCTTGCTTTTAAATCAAGACAAGACGGAAGTTCTCATCTTTGGACCAGAAATCCAGAAAAGGAAATTGCTTAGTCAATCACCTGACCTGAATGGCATTACATTAATCTCCGAGAACAAAGTAAGCAACCTTGGTGTTATCTTTGACCAGGACATGTCATTCAAATCCCAGGTTTCACAAGTTTGTAGGTTTTCCTTTTTCCACCTTCGGAATATTGCTAAGATCAGAAGCATCCTCTCCAGGAGTGATGCTGAAAAACTAGTTCATGCATTTATTACATCAAGACTGGATTACTGTAATCCATTACTCTCAGTAAGTCCACAGAATGTAGTTAAAAGTCTTCAGCTTGTCCAAAATGCTGCAGCTAGAGTTCTGATGAGAATTAAAAAGAGAGATCATATCTCTCCTGTCTTAGCTTCCCTACATTGGCTACCTGTTAAATTCAGAATAGATTTTAAGATCCTTCTTCTCACATATAAAGCTCTTAATAATCAAGCTCCATCATACATCAGTGACCTGATTGTTCCATACGTTCCTAACCGAGCACTTCGCTCTCAGACTGCAGGTCTACTGGTGGTTCCCAGAATATCTAAACTTAGGATGGGAGGCAGATCTTTTAGTTATCAGGCTCCTCTCCTGTGGAACCAGCTCCCAGCTTTAGTCCGTGAGGCAGACACTTTGTCTACATTTAAGACTAGGCTTAAAACATTTTTATTTGATAGGGTCTATGGTTAAAATCTGATGTTAGCCTAGATCTGGACAAGTGGGGGAGTAGAGGGAGGTGGAGTGTACAGTCGGTAAAGACGGCTCTCCCTTGCCCTGCCTCCAACATGCCTACATCTAAATAGGATAGATTATCCAGAGTTATCTCTGTAGTTATGCTGCTATAGGCTTAGACTGCTGGAGGACACACTGACCACTTCTCACACTCTACTGCTTTATTCTACAATCTGCTCTTTAACTGTATTATTTCCTGCTATTTCAGCTGTTAACTTTATTTTCTCTCTAAGTGTTTTTCTCCCCAGAAGAAGCTACAACGATGTTCTGCTGAGCTGTGGTGGCCTCATGGAGGGGGCCATCGACTAGCACACTGCTGCTAACCACTAATACATTCTCCCTCTCCTGATAATAACTTTTTAATTTCCTTGACGTTGGATGTGCTACTACTAGTTTACCCGTTTAATTATAGATTCACTAGGATAAATACAATTAAGTTTATCTCTCATCAAATAGAATATTTACTAAGAAATCACAATATAACTATAGACGCATTACTTGTCTTTGTGTGTGTGTGTGTGTGTGTGTGTGTGTGTGTGTGTGTGTGTGTGTGTGTGTGTGAGTCGTGGAGGATGGCTGCTTCTACTGAGCCAGGATTCTCTGGAGGTTTCTTCCTGTTAAAAGGGAGTTTTCTTCTCCACTGTCGCTGCATGCTTGCTTAGTATGAGAATTGCCACCTTACATAAACAAGTGCGTGTACACACACAGGTGCTCACATGGTGCTCTCATAAGTATGGGCTTGGGCACGTTAAACACAGGTCTTAAGACTATGGTGGGCACTTAATGCACTGTGATTTATTGTCGTGATTCTTCAGTTAAGCAATGTTGATTATATATTTTCTTCATCAAGTTGACGCAGTGATTGCTAGATCTTGTTGTATTGTTGTATTGTCCCCCTTTTTTTGTCTTTTTCTGCAGGTCTAGAAGCAGACTCTTGTTCATTGTTTATTTTTGTGGACCCCCCTCCCCCCCTCCCCACCTTTTCTTTTCCTTTCTCTTTCACCTCTGTCTCCGTGTCTGGTCGGAATTACAAAGCATTCAACAACAATAACAATAAAGTGTTAAGTATCAGGCGTGACATTAAAAGCAGACGCTTTGATGCTCCACCTGAGAGTAAATCTGTAAGGCTTGTCACCAGCATTCAGACATCAATTCTGCTTGCTTCACAGCCAGACAGGACACGGTAAAAAAAATAAAAAAAAAGTATGAGGATTGCATCAAGTCACTGACTAGTGTCAGTGACTTGATGCAATTTGCAGGGTTCCTTATATAGGAAACATTATTTCTGATTGGCTTAATGAACTGACCTGAACTGGAATGTTTATTATGTGAAGTGCCTTGAGACGACTCTTGTCCTGATTTGGCGCTTTATAAATAAACTTGAATTGAATTGAATTAAAATGTAGACCAAGACAGTTAATGTATGAACTTCTATCGATTGCATTAATATCCTAGATATGTGTGCATAATATGCTAATGTAATATATGCTAATGAGCATATGCTAATGTCCGATCTTTTCTCAGGATCTAACCAAACTGAAGCAAACAGTGTTAAATCCTAGTATGTAGTTTAGCCACGCTACACTTTAAAACACTTTTCCTTGAGAATTTACTTCATCATTACGGTCAACCTATTGGTACTGTTAAATGGTAAATGGCCTGTATTTGATATAGTGCCTTCTAGAGCCCTGGAACCCCCCAAGTTGTTTTACAACGCAATCAGTCATTCATCCATTCACACACACATTCACACACTGGTGGGGATGAGCTACGATGTAGCCACAGCTGCCCTGAGGCGCACTGACAGAGGCGAGGCTGCCGAGCACAGGCACCACCGGTCCCTCCGACCATCACCAGCAGGCAACGTGGGTTAAGTGTCTTGCCCAAGGACACAACAACAGCAACAGACTGAGCGGGACTCGAACCTGCAACCTTCCGATTACGGGGCGAGCACTTAACTCCTGTGCCACCGTCACCCCTGTTAACATTAATTCCACCTCTATGAAAGCTCTCAGACAAATGGCAGGAGGACAAAAACATCCACGGTTAGGTGCTCCAACAACACTTCTGTTCTGGAGGTGGAAGCTGCTTCCCCCACGCTGCGACTTGAAAGTGCACCTGGCCCTGTGGCTTGCAACTATAACCGTCCAACTCAACGATCTTAGCAAGGGGCGAACTCGCAGGACCAGAAATCTAATAAGCCATCTAAGCCTCAAGGCTTCATCAAAGCTCGGAATCCCCTATCGTCAGGTGATGGAAACCAAAAGTCTCCACGTCCTGGATGTGGACGACACCCCTCGCCCTCACCCTGACCATTATGCACTGCATGTGGTGGCAACAGCCCTGCTCCTCTAAGGTCAAGCGCTGAGTCCAGTAGCGTGTCACCTGATGACCTGCGCTCCTTTCTGAGATCTGTTCTTTGTGACTTGGTGAGCGCCTCACCAAAGGACAAGGAGGCTCTACTCATCTTTTCTGCAAACCAGAGTGCATGTCCTCCTGCACCTACGACTCCTGCACATGACTCCATCATAAAGAAGATTCCACCATCATTTGAACCTGCCTGAACAGTGCGTTCGGTGACATCCATGGTCCCAGTGGGGTCTGGTGAGGTTGTGTCAATCAGTACTGGTCTTCGACCATTCTCAGCACCTGTCAGTGAGTCAAGTCACCCTTTCCCGCTGGACAAACCTGAGAAACTTAGACTTTGGTGTAAAATCATCCGTAAAAGTCTCAACCAGAATCCTCACATTCCTTTGATTCTAGAGGAGTCTCTAACCTGAGTAACGTACCAGTGGTCAAATTTTCATCAACAAATTGACCAGAAGATAACCTTTCATTTGCAGACACAAAACACCATCAGTCTGGCCTCCAAAGCCAGAACTCTGCCCTAGTTCTCATCACTGCAAAGAAGCCATAACATCTTTGCTCAAGGCCTCATGCAAGAGTCAGGCTGCTGCATCCTCACTAGGAATAAAAGTTCCTCAAAGTTCCTACGTGACTTCACATCTTATAAGTTGGAATAATCATATGTGTTGAATGAATGAACAAGATGTTTAAATTAAATGTTTGAATAATCTGTGCTTTAATCAATGACGGCTTTAAAATTAAAATTGTTCCTGCACGGATCCATTTCGGACCTTATCTACGCCAGATCAGTATGTGTTTGATTTATTTATTTATTTTTCTTCACCGTGTCCTGTCTGGCTGTGAAGCAAACAGAACTGATGTCTGAATGCTGGTGACAAGCCTTACAGATTTACTCTCAGGTGGAGCATCAAAGCGTCTGCTTTTAATGTCGCGTCTGATACTTAAAACTTTATTGTTGTTGTTTTTGAATGCTTTGTAATTCCGACCAGACACGGAGACAGAGGTGAAAGAGAAAGGAAAAGACAAAAGGTGGGGAGAGGGGGGGGGGGGGGTCCACAAAAATAAACAATAATGAACAAGAGTCTGCTTCTAGACCTGCAGAAAGAGAAAGAATAGAAAAAAATGGGACACACAACAATACAACAGGAGCAAGCTATCACTGCGTCAACTTGAAGAAATATACAATCAACATTGCTTAACTGAAGAATCACGATAATAAATCACAGTGCATTTAGTGGCAACGACAGCCTTAAGGCATGTGTTTAACGTGCCCAAGCCCATACTTATGAAAGCACCATGTGAGCACCTGTGTGTGTACACGCGCTTGTTTATGTAAGGTTTCTCTATAGGAGCGTCCAATAGAGAGTGTGAGGGACCACAGATCTGCCCCCCAAAGATGTGCAGGAGACGGAGGGAGATCCAAGTCCCAGAGATCCAGGCGCTGCCCCAGAGCACAGGAACCCCAAGGGGACTGCAACCAGAAAGGCCCCCGCCCCCCTCGAGAGGCACAGAGGATCGCCCCGGGGGCCACAACCAGCAGCCGGCAGAGTCCCGGGAGCCATCAGCGGCAAGCCCACAGGTCCACCCGCAGCCTCCCACCCCCTAGCCGGCCGAGCCCGGGACCCAGGGGCGACCACCCCCGCCGGGGACCCAGCAGAGCCCAAGGACCCAGACCCCAGCAGACAGCCACCGAGATTGATCAGGCAGACGCCAAATATCTTAAACCCCCTGACCCAGGAGCCACGAACATTCAGGCAGACCAAGGCACTGCACTCCACACCAGGTATGGCAGGGGGAGGGGAGACAAAGATCTATATCATCAAAAGAAGTCCCAGGAGAGGGGAGGAGTCAAAGGCCCCACCTGACATATACAGTCATATACAAACACAGTCACACACTCCCTCCCTCATGCTCACACATGCACATACAACCAAAGACTTACAAAAATGCATGCCGGACACCCACTCATGCTCCCCATGTACACCCTATTAACTCTGGTCCCGGTACTGCTGCACATGGGGTACAACCATCACCGGTAACCAGAGTTTGACCCTTTCTGCTGGGGTGCTGATGAGCAGGCTCCCCCGCCCAAACTCCCCGAACTCAAATTATACTATACCCGCTCTACAATGGCTCCGTCCCGGTGCGGAGACCTGAGGTGCGCAAACAGGCATGCGTGGGATTTTCGAGATCTTGCGATACAGTCCGAGCAATAAACGCGGAAGTTAGATCCAAACACCCGTTGTGTGGGAGAAGCATCGGCATGAACTGTTTAATCTGCCCATCATTTGTGTTGAGAGATCAGCAGTGTTTGGATCAACAAGGGGTGACTACTTTGATAGTAGAAACTGTATTTATTTACCCCAAAATTCCACCATCTCCGCTCCGCTCCGGCACGAACTCCGTAGCAAAAACGGTCCCGTTGTAGTCAATCAGAGCTGTTCCACCACTGCGGCCGTGCGGCGCAGTGTGCTGCCCGCCGTTCCGCCATCCGGCAAAAATAGGATCGATCCTATTTTTGCCGGACGCCGGAGCACCTCCGCAGTCAATGGACGGAAATCATAACCGCCCAACAGGAAAGGGAGCAAGCACAACTTCCGTTATTTCACAATAAATCGATAAACAAAAGGTGTTTTTTGTTTCATATGCACAGGTTTAACAACTTTTAACAACTATCAGTGGCGGCTGAACTTTAAATGCACAAAGGTAAGCCATAAATACAGTTTCTACTATCAAAGTAGTCACCCTGTGTTGATCCAAACACTTCTGATCTCTCAACACAAATGATGGGCAGATTAAACAGTTCATGCCGATGCTTCTCCCACACAACGGGTGTTTGGATCTAACTTCCGCGTTTATTGCTCGGACTGTATCGCAAGATCTCGAAAATCCCGCGCATGCCTGTTTGCGCACCTCAGGTCTCCGCACCGGAGCAGAGCCGTTGTAGAGCGGGTACAGTATAATTTGAGTTCGGAAGCGAGCGGCAGCGGAGGGCGGGGGCGGAGGTAGTGGAATTTTGGGGTTAGTTTTTACATCTGCAGTGAGACAAAAAACTAACCTCACTTCACTCAGAGATTGTTCTTTAAAACTCTATTAAATCCACCTGTGTTGACGCACTTTAACCACTTTGTCACGCTGCATTTTAGCTGATATGGGACTTTATTTACTGGATGCTAAGATCACATCACACTCACGTAGAACAACACACAGGCTCTCTGCGGCTACAGTGAGTGCAAGCAGGGTCCGAAATTAAAGTTTTTACTCACCGGCCAAGTTGGCCGGTAGATGATGAAAATCTACCGGCCAAGCATATTTTGAACCGGCCAAAACTCTAAATGATTTAGATCTACCTAAAGCATGTTATTCTATATTATGTTGATTCCAAACAGAGTGACAAAATAATTAAAACATCAATTAATAAGAAAAAAAACTCTTTTGTCATTTTTACTATTTATTTATTTATTTTTAGAGATGTTTTTATGAACTCTTTCATTGAAATCTAGTCAGACTCCTTGTTTTCTCTGTCCATGAAGTCTGGCCTCCTGCTTCTGACACCATCTTTGTGCCAAAGCCTCATTTGGGTCCTAGTCCTTGATCTCTGGAGAACACAGCTGCACCATGAGAAGATCTGAAAGTGTGTCAGGGCTAGGGTTGTCACGGTAACCGGTGTAGTGGTAAACCCCGGTAAAAAAGTGGACAATAATAATAACCGTCTTGTTTAAAATATATATATATATTATCTCGGTGGATTACCGTGGCTGCGGTGTAGGCGCGGTGACCCTTACCAGCCACCGTATCATCTGCTGAAGTTGCTGGCGGCACATGCGCACTTTGTTGTTTACGACCAAAACTTTCTTTAAGCTAAAGCTGAAATAATGGCAGGAGGAGACGGCAGCACTCGGGACATTTATTATCCCTCAAAGAAGACAAAGTCGGAAGTATGGGCATCTTTTGGATATTTGAAGAATGCCGAGGGACAGTTGTCTGTGAAAGGCAGCAACGCTACGTGGCCATCATAATGTAGCCATTGTCTCACGACTCCGCCATCTCCGGTTCGCCACTTTCCACAAAATCTTCTGGTTGCCACTGGTCCTGGTGGTTTTCCTTCCAGTTCGACGAGTTTTCCTTTGGAAGGCTGGCTGACTCCAGTTAAAAACCGCCACATTTCACCGCTAGTTTTAACACGAAGCTAACCGCTAACTTGATAAACTGATTGAATGGGATAGGTGGAAATGACGTTGGATGCGGCGTTCACGTTTCGCGTACGTTTGTGTACGTTGCATGCAGGCGGGAGGAGTATCAGAAATCCATGGAAGATGACTGATAAACATAACTAATTTGGTGCAAACATTTACTCGCCAGGTGGAGCAATTTACTCGCATGTGGCGAGTGTTAATTTCGGACCCTGAGTGGAAGGTTATCATCTGGTGTAAAAAAAGGCGTTGATCAGAATTTTCAGATCAGGTTTTATTCCACAAAAATCGGTCGAATCCACATTTATCTGGGTGCTAACTTTACTAGCATATTGTGCTAGCATTAGCAGGTTGGATGCTAATGTTACAATGCTAATGCCGTAAATCTAAAAAGTCTAAATTTTGCTGACATTTTAGGGTTATATGAAGCTTACCACTCTGCTGCTGCGTCCGTTACGTCCTCCTCGGTGGTCAGGCAGCATTGCAGCAGCTCGGAGGTGGAGAAAGGACATGTGTGTGTACGTACGCACAAAATCACACACAGCTTTCTGCTTCTGTGGTTTTTGAGCAGTAGTCTGCAGCCTGAGAGCTGCATCTACTGCCACGCCGCCCTTCCTTACAGTGAGGAACACTTTGTGACTTTCTGCATTCTTTCAATTGGACTACAAACATCTGACTGAGAAGGAAAATGGTGGATTGGCTCTGTGTTGAGCAGGAAGTCCATGACCATATTTGGCAGTTATCTTGATGAAATAGAGAACACAACATAATAGAAAATTGAGAAAACTGAACAGGTTGGAAAATAGGATCAAAACTTTATAGTAAAACTTCTAAAAACCGCCTGAAGTGACTTATTTAATTTTTCTTTTTGCACACCCAGAGACCTAAATGCACAACACACTGTATCTAAGGGCTAGACATGGGGATTTTTCTGATGTGTCTCCTTTAACATCGCTACTGGCAACACAGATTCATCTGAAAATAGCGGGAACCAGAGTCTGTGTTGTGGATTCTGATGCTTTTGGAGAAGAGGTCAGAATCTAGACCTTTAGTCTGATCCTGCACCAAACCCAGTGGAGCTTGTTATTAGTGTGGGTTAGACAGTCTAAGGGAAGGTGGAGTAGATACCTGTGTACTGGCCAGCCAACGCTCCAACATTTCTTGGGCGGGGTCTTCTGATTCCCAGGGACCGCTGCCATCGTTGGCCTGGCCTTCGTCATTGTAGACTGTCCACTTGGTTAACTTCTCTACAGTCTGGTGGGGCAGCAGACTCTCTGAGCGGAGCCAGTCCTGTACCAGACAGAACTCACAACGTGGTTGTGTCGGGTTTGAGAAATGCAGCTCCATTTGTGTGGCACCTACCTGAGGATCTCCACTCATCCGTGGGTTCCCAGTCCAGTGCGTGTCTGGTTGGGTGACGGTATATAAACCATCCTCACCCATCAGCTGAGCCACTTCTCTGTCAGTCTCTTCTTCATACAGAGACCAAGCCAGAGATGCTGCTGCACTTGACTGTCCGGTTGGAAAGCATTGAGGGGTGGACCTAGATGCCCCAGCAGCTTCCTCCCTTCTTACATCAGGTCCTTTGAGGCCGTTTCTGTTTGTCCCCACTGGCATTCTGCTCAGGTTGATCCGAGAAGGCTTCAGCTTCCTTCTAGCAGCCAGCAACGCATTGACTCCATCTTGAGTAGCAGTGGTGGCTCTCTTGGTTTTGCTATCAGGTATGGAGGATTCTTCTGAAGTATCGAGGGACATAGTGCTCTTCTTTTCTAGATTTGCGTCTGCCAAAAGGCCTTCGCTGCCAGGTTTCCTGATGGACTTTAGGAGACCGAGGTCTGGTCTGACAGGAAGCACAAGCTTAGCACCTGGCTTTGGAGGTTTGGGCTTTGAGTCATATGGTTCCTCAGGTGGATTTGATGGAGCAGAAGATGCAGGAGCTCTTTGAAACGTTTCAGCCATCTTTGCCTTGCTGAGTTTGTTCATCCTGGGAAGTACTACAGCAAATTTGGCCTCCAGCTCTTTCTCTGTCCCCTGCACTGTTTCTTCCACTCTCTCTTCCTTCTGTTCTTGGAGGTTGGCTTTCTCTTTACCCGCTGGGTCCTCAGAAGACATCTTGCTTTTCTTGCTGAACAGGCTGGTCTCACTGGCAACCCTCATGGCCATTTTGTGTTTGAACATCTTGTTGTTAGTTCTCCTGGTTCCTTTTTTCAGTTTTGTGGCTCGTTTGGAGAGCCAGTGAGAGATGCCGATGGCTCTAGTCAGAGCAGAGAGGGGTTTCTTTAGATTTGATGGCTGTGGGATTTTCTTTTGGATCCAGCCAGACACCCGGCGAAAAGCTGTAATACTGGTTCTTCGTGCCATCAAAGGTGCCATTGACCTGCTGGATGGACACTCGGGAGTTTCTTCATCAGGGTTCTCTGCCTTGAGCTGGAGAGGAGCCGCATCATCTCTACCCAGGAGCAAGCTCTTTTGCTTTCCTTTGATGACATGACCGACATGCTGCTGCTTCCCAGTCCCGAGAGTGACGTTTGGCTCTTTGGTTGGGAACATTGGACGTTGGCCTTTGATGGGTTTGAGTACTATCTGCTCAACTTCCTCCTTTTCTTCACCTGAGTCATCCTCTTTGAGAGAATCTGTCTTCCTTTTAGTTTTCTTTAACAACAGATTCATACCCTCTTCTCTGTTATCGATGGATGGTTGAACTTCCTCTGTTGAAGAACCAAGTTCATCATCAGGCTGTTCCTTCTTACTTTTCTTTTCCTCCTTGGCTTTTTGTTTGGCTTCCTTTGTTCGCCTCTGCTTTTCGGCCTTTTGCTTTTCTCCTACACCCGTTTTCTTGTCAGCCTTGGAGCGTCTGAACATCTTGTACTTTGTCTCCCTTACTGGGTCAGAAACATCCAAAGGGTTTGTCTGTTGTCCTCCAGCTTCATCAGCAGTAGACGGCCCTGACTCCTTCGGGGTTATCTCATTTTCATCACTCACCCTGTCAGAAACTTCTGCTTCTTTTTCTCGATCTCCTCCTCCTCCTCCCTCTTCTGTGGATGCAACAGGTTCAGGTGAAACTTCCTCTTCGCCTGACTCCTTGGTTACAGACTGCTCTGCATCACTTTGAGTCCCTGATGCCTCAGACTCCTCACTACTCTCCTCACTCCTTTGTGTCTCAGCTGGTTGTTTGTTGCCACCTCGCTCCTCCTCCTCCTCCTCCTCCTCCTCCTGGGCACTAACATCACTCTCTGTTTTGTGTCCAGGCTGGATGGGGAGCTTCTTGTGGATCCTCTCTGGTGCTGTTGAGAAAACGTTTCTTGTAGCTTTGATGTTTTTCTCCAACCCTCTCGTCCTACCATTGTCTTGTGATTTCTCGCCAGAAGCCTTTTCTGCTGCTGAGCTTTTCTCCACACCCTGAGCAGCTTTGTTCCTCCTGGTGGTCCTGACCTCTCTGCTCTTACGCTGCTCACACGCTGGTGATTTTCCTGTCCTGTTGGGCGTTTGAGTGGCAGTCTGGAGTGCTGTGGGTGAAGGCTGTCTGACATGTTGGTCTCTGGTTGCTTTCCTTTCTGCAGCTGTGCTGTGCTTTGCAGCATTTGGTCGGCCTCGAGACTTTAACGGTGGCATGACTTTGAGGTTAAAATGGCATAAACGGTGAAAGATGAAACCCAAACGTTCTTGTCTAACATAGAAGGTTTTCAGAATGGACTTCCTCACAGCTACGTTTGGCTGCTCAAACCTCGGAACAATAAAAGGCATCTTCCCAACATGGCTCCATGTGTTAGTTTATCTGGAGGTCAGATCTGAAGGCTAAACGTGGATTAAGCAGCTGCACCCTGGGGGTACATTAGTGAGAGCACATGTCAGTGGAATATAGCTTACCAAGCTTCTCAGGTGAAACCCGGGCGTGACTAGGGGGCTGCACAGTACTCCGGCTTGTCCTCGAGAGCTGCTGTAACAGAAGCTAACACACACTCCATCTAAGGAACGCTGAAATGCAGAGGCACACACACACCCCACCGACCAGCATCATCAGGTCATGCTGTACATGCCAACAATGAGGATAAAGGGAGCCAATATGACCTGAATCACACGCAGAGCCTTTGTGAATTATTCAGCTGTCAGGTTGGTCCTCTGTTGTTCAGAGACAGCTGCTGGATGCTGAAGGAAAGGTGAGAGCTGCTGAGCCCAGACGCCAACAATAGGTGATGACTGTGCGTGCGTGCGTGTGTGTGCGTGCGTGTGCGTGCGTGTGCGTGTGCGTGTGTGTGTGTGAACGGCTGGTTTTCCTGATGTAGCGTCTCCGAGCAGGTGTGGGTTCTCACCCGTTTCACCCTCGACCTGTTTTCATGTCTGACTGAAGCAAAACAGAATCTGCTCAAATGCCAACACCTTCTCACACCCGGGGCAGCTGAAACTGACGGAAGGTGAGTTTAAAGGAGACCACTGAGTCCACTGGTCTCAGGCTCAGGGGAGAGAGCTCCAGAGTCTGGGGGCCACAGCAGCAGATGATCTGTCACCTTTGACCTTTAGCCTGGTGCTGCACAACCAGTAGGCTTTGATCACTGGACCTCAGGGACCTGCTGGGGGTGTAGGGACTAAGAAGATCACCAATGTAAGATGGTGCTGGTCCATGTAAGGCCCTATAGACCAGAACCAGGATCTTGAAATGAACCCTGAAGTTGACTGGCAGCCAGTGAAGCTGGAGGAGAAGCGGGGTGATGTGGGTGCGTTTGGAGGACTTGGTCAGAAGCCGAGCACAGGCGTTCTGAACCACCTGTAGACGGTTCAGGGAAGTTCTGCTCAGACACGTGAAAAGAGAGTTGCAGCCTTCCTCTGCTAGGAATGTTGTGTTCTTCCCTGGACCAAAATAACTCCGTGCTTAAACACCCCTAGCAGCACCATCCAGAAGGTAGCCATAACTCCCTTGTCTGAACCGCAACTCCAAGGTCCACGCAGAAGATGAGACTTTTACTCATAAAATTAGTTCTTTTAATCTGCAGGTTTACAATCATATTCTGTGTTTTCTACAATGAATGTTCTTTCTAAAGTGATTTAATTATCAATTTATCAGATTAATATCAGTGTAATAACAAATGAATGTTTAACAGACTCATGGACGTAATTTTTACTTAAGAAGTGGGGGGCACACGGGTGTGTGTGTGTGTGGGGGGGGGGGGGGGGGGGGTTTGGTATGGTGTCTTTACAGTATGCTCTAATGGGAAACAGGCTTCAACACAAACGGTTGTTTTCTGCTTGATCCTAGCACTCCAGTGTCACTTTAATATAGCGTAATATTGTTTTGGGATGGTAAAAAGTGCAGGGGTCAAAACTTGACTTTGGATAAAGTGCGGGGGGGTGGGGGTGGGGGGGGGGTATGTCCCCCCCCCCCACCCCCACCCCCAAATTACCTCCATGAACAGACTTAATCCATGTATTAAGTGAAATAAGGTTTCTAAGGGTCTGAGAAAGGGGAGTGTCTGAGGGTCTCGGTGAACACCTGGACACATTTCTCAGGTCTGGTTGGTAAAAGTTTCTAAACAACCATTTCATTAAAAGTGACTCGCTTCCTGTTTTCCCAGTTCCAGCCAGAGCTCCCAGTTCATCAGAAGCTCACAGCTCATGCTGAATGACCATCCTATAGGGATTAAACCAGATTATTCAGTAGAATAATTTTAGCAGCACATGAATCAACATTTATTATTGGCTCAACCCACCACCCACTCATCAGACATGAAACCGTCCACCAGAAGCCACCTGGGACGTATCTTCTTACCAGTCGTGTGTATGCTGAGGGTGTCTACGACCTGCAGATACATCAGAAGTCCACTCACCCGCTCTGAGAGACGGCTTCACCTGCAGACCGGATCTCCAGAGCTTCATCATCCAGGGTGTGTAGACTAAACAACGGTGTCAGAGTGGTTGGTATTAATCTGATAACTTTTTAAATTACATCCAACAAACAGCCAGATGTAACGTGATGAAGGAGCCATTCCTCAGGGTTATTATCCTCTAACCACAGTTCCCTTTGACACGGCGCCAGAGTGCATGAAACAGCCTCAAGGTCATGCATTCTCTTCTAAACTGTTTACGCTCCAGCAATGAAGACAGAAGATGAAGACTCTTTTCTTTTCTTTCATTAGATCAAAGAACTCTATTTTCAATACAGCTAATAATAATAATAATAATAATAATAATAATAATAATAATAATACATTTTATTTCAAAGCGTCTTTCAGGACACCCAAGGTCACTTTACACAAAACACGTAATAAAATACAATAAAACAATAATAAAACCCAAAGAAGAAAAAACAAAGAGAAACATTTCAATAAAATCAGAGGTTGTAGGCAGATTTAAACATGTGTGTTTTGTTTTGAAAAGGGTAAAACTGTCGATGTTCCTGATGTCTGGGGGAAGTGAGTTCCAGAGTCGAGGAGCAGAGCGGCTGAAAGCTCTGCTCCCCATGTTAGCGAGACGGGCAGAAGGAACCGCAAGATGGATGGAAGAAGAAGATCTGAGAGAACGGGACGGGGTGTGAATACTTATAAGGTCTGAGATATATGGAGGAGAGAGGTTGTGGATTGCTTTGAAGGTATGGAGGAGAATTTTGAAGATGGACCTGAATTTAACTGGGAGCCAGTGAAGCTGCTGGAGAACCGGGGTGATGTGGTGAAAGGAAGGGGTTCTGGTGATAATACGGGCTGCTGAATTCTGGACCAGTTGCAGTTTATGAAGGAGTTTGTTGGGGAGACCATAAAGAAGTGAATTGCAATAGTCGATACGGGAGGTGACGAGGCTGTGGATGAGAATGGCGGCAGTGTGAGGGGTCAGTGAGGGACGGAGACGGTTTATGGAACGTAGATGGAAGTATGCTGACCGAATTAAGTTATTAATGTGAGCCTGAAAAGAAAGTGAGCTGTCGAGAATGACACCCAGACTCTTGACATGAGGTGAGGGGGAGACTGTGGTGCTGTCAATAGTTAAAGAAAAGCTGTCAGATTTTGAGATGGTGGATTTAGTGCCAACTAGAAGAAGTTCAGTTTTATTGCCGTTGAGTTTGAGGAAATTAGAGGTGAACCATGATTTGATTTCAGAGAGGCAGAGTGTAAGGGAGGATGGTGGGAGAGTTGAGTTGGGCTTACTGGAAATGTAGAGCTGGGTGTCATCTGCAAAGCAGTGAAACTGGATATTGAATTTGCAGAAGATTTTGCCGATAGGGAGGAGGTATACTATGAAGAGGAGGGGCCCCAGGACAGAGCCCTGGGGCACACCTGACTTGACTGGGGAGGGTTCTGATGTAAAGGATTTTAACTGGATGAACTGAGTGCGGCCAGTAAGGTAAGATTGAAACCAGCGGAGGGGGGTGTGAGTGATGCCTAAGGAAGAGAGTCTATTGAGGAGGATGGGATGAGAAATGGTCTCAAAGGCTGCACTCAGATCGAGGAGAATGAGAATAGAGATCAAACCAGAATCAGCAGCAATGAGTAGGTCGTTAGTGATCTTGATGAGAGCTGTTTCTGTGCTGTGGTGGGGACGGAAACCAGACTGAAGCTGTTCATAAAGGTTATTGCGGGTGAGATGGGAATGGAGCTGAGATGCAACAGTTTTCTCAAGGACTTTGGAAATGAAGGGAAGATGGGAAATGGGACACAGGTTATTGAAATCATTGGGATCTAAACCAGGTTTTTTTAGAATAGGGCTGACTGAAGCGGATTTGAATAGGGAGGGGACCGTACCAGAGGATAGTGAGGAATGAATAATGGCTGTTATAAAAGGGAGCAGAGAAGAAAGGCACGATTTAACTTAAACAGTTGGAATAGGGTCCAGTTGACAGGTGGAAGGTTTGGATTTGGTGATGTAATCTAATATTTCTGAGGGATGGGGAAGTTCAAAGGAGGAGAACGGAATGGAGGGTTCAAATAAATCAGGAGAGGGAGGGGAGGAATGAGGTAAAGAGAGATGGATTCTATTGACCTTCTCATTAAAAAACTGAAGGAGAGAGTTACAGGTTTCTGAAGAGTAAAGATGGATGGGTAAGGAGTCAGGAGGCTGAAAAATGCTGTTCATGATGGAAAATAATGTTTTAGTGTTGCTGGAGTTGGACGAGATGAGACCGGAGTAATACTGAGATTTGGCATGGGAGATGGAGTCCTTGTAGAGAGAAATCTGAGCAGAATATAAGTCTTTATGGATGGTGAGACCGGTTTTCTTGTAGAGTCTTTCAAGCCTCCGGTTGGTAGCTTTCAAGGAGCGAAGGGCAGGGGTGAACCATGGAGCAGACCGAGTAAAATATACAGAGCGGGATTTGATGGGAGCAAATGAATTAAGGATAGAAACCAGACCGTTATTGTACTGAATGACAAGATCATCGGGAGTAGAGGACAAATTAGGGGTCAGGGTGGCAAAACTGGAGGACAGGGAGGCTAGATCAATGTCCTTAATATTACGAAATGAAATGATACGGGGTGACTTGATGATGGAGAGACGGAGGGGAACAGAAAAGGAGAAGAGGAAGTGGTCCGTGAAAGGGAGCGGGTCAGCTGTACAGTTGGAGGGGGTCAGGCCGGAGCAGCAGATCAAATCCAGGGTGTGACCTTTAATGTGAGTGGGAAAATTGGCATATTGATGAAAACTGAGGATGTCCAAAGATGAGGAGAAGTCTTTGCTGAGGGGGAGGGCCGTATTGTCCATATGAATATTAAAATCACCAAGTAAAATTACATTTGGGGAAAGGGCGGACAGATGGGATAAAAGAGCAGAGAGTTCATTTAAAAACTCAGGGCTGAACTTGGGGGGACGATAAACAGTGACAATTATTGTGGGGGTCGGGCCGGAGAGTTGACAGGCGAGGCATTCCAGAGTGGTGAGAGGAGGAAGGCTTACGGGAAGGACCTTCCAAGTCTCGCGATAGAGTATCGCGAGACCACCGCCGCGGCCCGACCCACGGGGTTTGGAGAGGTAAACAAATCCGGGAGGAGTACAGTCATTGAGTTGTGAGAAATCGCCGGGTTGTTGCCAAGTTTCGTTCAGACAAAGAAAGTCTAGCTTATGGTCACTGATGGTATCTTGGAGGAGATGTCCTTTACCAGAGAGAGAGAGAATGTTGAGAAGACCAAAATTAGCAGTGCGGAAGTCCCTGGCGACAGGAGCATTAGCCCGACTAGCCAGCCGGGCTAACACGCTGGAGTCGACCGCTCGGCAGGTATTCCTGGGTAGCCGCCGGCTAGTCGTGGACCAGAAGGAGGGTATTCCTTTGGAGCCGTCGAGATGGAGGTTCCGCCGGGACCCCCGATGGATATACCGACGGCGAGGCTGAAAGGTGATGTCGGGGAAGAGGCACAGAGCTGGTGGTGGAGATCGGAGTAGTGAAAGCGGAGGTTGAAGAGCTCCGCCGCCGAGTACTGGAGAAGGCCATCCACGGACAGAAGAATGAGCGACAGGATGATCCAGGCCAGTGCGAGGCACACAGAAATCCTGCTGGACCACATTATGGAGTGGAGCAGGGAGGTGGTGATGTGCAACCAGAACGCAAGCTGAGCAGGTAGGTGAAAATGAGTTTTCACCGACACAGGGATGTGACTCGGGTAAAAAGAAGAAAAAAAATACAAAAAGTTTGTTTGCCAGCGAGCAGCGGCAGCGAGACGCGCCAGCGTTCACTCAACCGGAACCGGAAAGAACAACTGACTGATCTGTGAACTCACAATATTATGATTAATAAGTTTTAATAAGTAAATGACTTATTCTAGTCACTAGACACACTGACACACTAAGGTAAATAATCACGACACATTGCTGTTGCTGATCCAATCAGAACCTTCCTAGTCTGAAGCGTGGCGAGTCTCTGTGGTGTTTATTTAATCTGTCAGCTTTGATTCGTCCAGAATCATAAACATCCAGATTAATAAAACAGTTCCAACGACATTTTCAAGTTCAGTTCTCAACAAGATCTCAAGAACCCTGAAGTTCACCGCATGCTAAGTGGAATACGGAGAGGCCATCCATACGCTTCTTTTTAAGCTAAGAACTACCAAGCTGGAAAACCTGCCGTTGTTATCAACCAACAACGGTTCCTTCAGAATAAAAGCTGAACTCGCTGACCCAAGGAGGGTCCCCTTTTGACGCTGTGAAACACCTGTCGCTTTTTACCTGGAGACTATCCAAAGACTGGTTTGTTGTACTGTCGACGCTGTTTCATCGGCTCCAGTACCAGAGGAATGTCGTGGACCTGGCATCCGGATCTGTACGGAAGTCTCGCTGAAGGCTATGTGGATGCGACACAAATGACATCTCATGTGTTTCTGGCCACGGTTCAAACTTGATCAGTTAGGAGCAAAACATCATATCCCACTCAGACTCGCTTCTCCAGAAACGGAGGTTCTGAACTGACACACACACACACTCTCCACCTCACTTCATTCCAACAACATCCATCATTAGAGAGTTAGTCTTGTTAAACAGTTTAAAATCATTTTAGTAATAAATTTCCTTAAATGCCTGAAAGTCTCTCTCTCTCTTGTCTCTCAGTTCATGCAAAGTGTTTATTTAATTTCCCTGTAATAAAAAGATCCAATCTTCTGATTTAAATAACCCAGTGTCCATTACATGGGATCCATACTCGATATGGATCTTTAATGTCTATGGTCATTACTTGAATTGTAATTCTATTCCATTACACAGATGTGTTTAGTGAACCAGACATCACACCTTTTGAGTCACTCAGAAATCTCTTAAACACACCAGGTCATGTTTCATCACAGTTCATCCATTGTCTCATCTAACATCACTGTGTCACCATTTATAATCATTAGCCTTTCATCATCATTAATATAGTAATACAATACTTTTATAAACTATATTTTTGTCTCTGAGTCAGATTATTATAAAGTGTTGTCTCCCTGGATTAACCAAAGTACCTAGTTTCATCATCTATCCAATATTAAAGGATCAATAATATTGATAATCCAGATTTTTATGGATTCTTACATTTTATTGAAGACTTTTATATTCTATTGGTAATTTCTTAAATGTAACCACTTACAAAGTGTTGCACTGTTGTCTGATATAACCTAGTATGTACCAATTTCTTAAGAATCACTTTCAACCTGCATGAACATTTATTATTAATTCAGGAGGCAGGATATTCTAGGATGTGATTTTTCTGTAAATGACATTAGTTCTTAAAAATGGAAGAGTAAAGAAGCATAGGAGGCGGTCCTTGTGTTAAAACCTTGCGGCTCACAGGTTGGTAACAGCGTTGTTAACAAGCTTAAAGGTTTATGTAAAATCCAGATTTTGTATAAGGAGACAACCAGATTACAGGCTAGCCTGACGTTTACCTTCATCCATGACAGATTGTAATGCATCCAGCTGATATCAGCTTTAAATGGTAACTGAGAACCAACCTTGCAGCTCTGCTCTGAGCTCTCTGAAGTTTCTCAAGGTCTTTCTTATCGGCACTGGACCAAACAGCCAAACAGCAATTCAGATGACACACGACCAGACTGTACAACGTGTTTTGTGGTCTCCAGTAGAGCCCTGCACGGGCCTAAAATCTGAGCCCGTGTCCGGCCCGGCCCGAAGGGGGTGGAGCCCCAGCCCGACCCGAAAAGGTTTTCAGGATTCTCTGGCCCGACCCGAGCCTGAGCCCGACTTTTTTTTAACCAACTGAATGAAAACAAAGTGCGTCATTCCTGACCAATGTGTTAAAAGACGAGCAGGATCCGATCAATTTGTTTTTCCCTCATTTACCATCACAGAGATAACGGCACAGTGCGCCTGGCTCTGGTGGTAATCAAGTTAAATTTTATCTCTTTCCAACAATTTTCACAAGAAAACAGAACAGTTAAAAGCAGGGCTTGTGTTGACCGGACAGTTCCCGTATTTGACCGTTTATTTTGACGGAGAAAGAATAGAAAGAATTACCCCGACGCATGCAGACGAACTGACATTTTATTCGTTACGCACATCGCAGATGTAGTTAAATCACTCAAGAAAAGATTCCCATCTGAACATCTGAGCTGGACACTGCTCAGCACAGCTCGATGTCAGTGTGTACTACATAAGGTCCACAGCGAGCTGAAGATGTGGAGAGGGGCTTGGAGCACGTCGCAGAACCAGAGCGCATGCAGGAAGGTTCCTCCCACTGAAGCGAGTGTTTTCCAAACCCGGTCTCTCAGAGAGACTTGTCACTTAGAAAATGTTCCCTGATTATGAGAAAATGTTCCCTGATGATGAAACTTTGGCTGAATAGCGCTTGTTCCTGTCTCCAATGTGGCGACATATCCAGGAGCCGTCTGAGGAGAATCCCAGAATCTCACATCCTCGTCAGCTCAGAAAGCACCGATATGATTACGCACAAGCGTGACGCGTCAACCCGGTCTCACAGTAAGACCGGGTTGGACCTGTTCAGGTTCACGCAGACAATCTTTACATTTAGAATTGGCATACAGATGTAAAATTAATGCAGTAAAATATAAAGCATTTTATTTAAATATCCATTCATTATTTACAAGCACAGAGAGCCGCATCAGATTCAGATCAGCGGGAAGATTCCTCCGACTGAATTTAGTCGGAGGAATCTTCCTGCATGCGCTCTGGTTCTGCGACGTGCTCCAAGCCCCTCTCCACATCTTCAGCTCGCTGTGGACCTTATGTAGTACGCTGACAGCGAGCTGTGCTGAGCAGTGTCCAGCTCAGATGTTCAGATGGGAATCTTTTCTTGAGTGATTTAGCTACATCTGCGATGTGCGTAACGAATAAAATGTCAGTTCGTCTGCATGCGTCGGGGTAATTCTTTCTATTCTTTCTCCGTCAAAATAAACGGTCAAATACGGGAACTGTCCGGTCAACACAAGCCCTGCTTTTAACTGTTCTGTTTTCTTGTGAAAATTGTTGCAAAGAGATAAAATTAAACTTCGTGGTACTTCGGTGATTTAGTGGTTTAGACTCTTGTTCATTAGGATTGATGGTACTTTGACTTTGGACTGGCCTTCGACTCCCCCTTTGGATTGCAGGGTTAGTCAGAGACCAACATTTAATTTTTAATGATCTAAAACAGTTTATTTACACATGTGTTTGTGAGCCATGAAAACGTAGTCAAAGGGTTATAAGAAATGACTAAGGGTTTGGACGCCCATCGTAGATGCTACAAGCTCCTTGTTTTGTTCAAACAAAACTGAAATGTCTACTTGTCTGCATAACGTGAAAGTGGATTACAATTTAGTGATTAACTTTGACTCTGTGAAAGCAAAAAAGTTACAAACAGATGTTCAAGATGAAGAAATTGGAGTCTTTTGTAGATGAAGCTCAGACAAAATCTTTTATAGTGAGGCGTCTCAATCTGAGACTTTCCAAAGAGAATCTGCTTTATCTGTTGAGATGGAGGTCCCTGCATCTGTACCAGCTCAGCAGGAATCGCCTCACTTCAAACTATCAGATGGACTTTTACAGCAGGTGGATCATCTAGAAGAACTAGATCAGATCACAGAAGAACAACTGACAAGTCTCTGTCAGCAAACAGCACTCGCCCAAGGCAGAAACACAGTCAGCTTCCATCACGATCTAATGGCCAGGATGAAAAATATGGAGAACAAAACCAACTTCCATGAAGTTATGGAGACACTTCACCTGGATAAATGTAGGGTTAACAAGCAACACGAGAAAGAGATCAGCTTCAGGAACAATTCCATCTTAGCACAGCACAGGTCAAGGTCTCGTGGAGGCGTTTCAAGAAGTTTGTCACACCCTGCATGTTTACGACAACACAAGGCATGGTGTGACAGGTAACACCCCCTGCCCAAAATAAAATAAAAAAAAAACACCGTTGGATGAAAAGACACAACCCCGGTGGTCCAGTGGGGAGCACTGGGCTACCGCGGTGTCTGGAGACAGGCACCTCGGTGGTCCAGAGAGTGGACAACTAATCTGAAGTTAAACCAGTCACCGCGTCCCCAAAAGCTTATCTGAGAAATAAACCAAACACTCCAAACCCCGATCACACACAAGGTCAAAAACGTGGCATCATGGTGGCACAGTGGGTAGCACTGTTGCTTAGCAGATAGGTTGCTGGTTTAATTCTCACCAGCTTCCCTTCTGCGTGGAGTTAGCGTGTTCTCCTCATGTATGTGTGGGTTTACTCCCGGTGCTCGGGTTCCCCCCACAGGCCAAAAAACACACGTTTGGGTCTAGTGGTGACCAAACTGTTCCTAGATGTTAGTGAGTGTGAATGGTGGCGTGTCTAGGAGTCCCTGTGAAGGACAGGACATGTCCAGCGTGTCCCCTCCCTCTAAACCAGTAGTCGCTAGAGCTACCAGTTTCCCACAACGTTTGTTCAGAAAATGAGAAACTAGTCTGAAAAGTGAACACCCTCCCCGTCGTGGTGGATTGCTTATACTGAGCCAGCATCCTCTGGAGGTTTCTTCCTCTTAAAAGGGAGTTTTCCTCTCCACTGTCGCTACATGCTTACTCTGGATTGCTGTAAAGTCCCTGACAACACAACACGTTCTCACACCCAAAGCGTCTAAAACGGACGAAGGGAGACCAAGCGTTTCTTTCCGACGCGTTGGGACTCCCACCGTGTCGGGAGGCGACGCGATGTGCCAGAGCGTCTCTTTCTGACGCCTGCAGTAAAACGGAGATTTCATCAGCATTTAACCTCTAACCCCTAGCGATTTAACCTTCCCTTCACCCCATCCTAACCTTAACCCAGTTTCTCGTTCTAAATTTCCCGTTAACCGTGTTTGAGAGGAACGACACAACAAGAAACACATTGTTGCATGCAGAAGTGGGTAAAGGTTAGGACGGGGGTGCTGGAAGGTTAAATTGCAAGAGGGTACGGGTCACATTTTGATAAAATCTCCGTTTTACTGCGGGCGTCGGAAAGAGACGCTGTGGCACAGCACGTCGCCTCCCGACGCGCTGTCGGACAGAAACGCTTGGTCTCCCTTCGTCAGATTTAGACGCTTTGGGTGTGAGAACGTGTTGCACAACGAGTCAGTGTCTCCATGCAATCTGCTGGGTTCCTTAGTTAGGAGCCTGTTAACTAACTAGCATCATGAACTCAACTCAAAGCGCTGTTTAGTAAGTAGGTTTAAAACTAAAGAAGCTAGTTAACAAATCACTAAGTAACTCATCTTGAATCAGGCCTAAACTGATTACTAAAGGTTTGTTTTTCCTGCATTTTGAGGTCATTTCTGGATTTCTTGACGCAGGTTTTGCTTTTCCTCGTCAAAACAAAAGGTAAAAGGCACTGGTAAAGGTACTCTCAATGAGACGGGGTTCGATTCCCTGTGGTGCCCTGCTGGTTGTTCTGACACAACCATATACATATGTATATACATGTCGCGTACCCAAAGATCACGTATTCACATCAAAATGACCAGAAATTAACTTTTTAATGTGCAAACACCCCATCTGCCTGGCCTCCTAACAAGAAAGCACTGCACAAGGAAGCCATCATATCTTCACTCAAGGTCTCATGCAGAAGACGAGACTCCTGCACTTTCACTCTGAATAAAGTTCATCTTCCTTGAATCATAAACGACTTTTCAGCTTTATAGGTTGATATCATCAAATGTGATGAATGAACAAGATGTTTAAATACCAGTGTTTGAGTAATCTGCACATTAATGAATGACATGTTAAACTGAATATTTTTCCTGCAATGATTCATTTCAGATCCTAAACTACACCAGACCAGTGTCCACATACCTGTTCTAACATTTGCACTTCACACAGAGTTACCCTCTCCGAGTGTCTGACTGAAGGAGGGATTTCGGAGGGATTCTGGTAACGCCTTTAAAATGTGTCCAACTCTGACTTGTCTACATTTGTAAACACGAATGAACACAGCCAGGAATCACTTCCTGATCTGGCAGCTCTCCCGCTGCATCCTGGTTCAGCCGACTGGTGAGCAAGCATTTGGAACCATCCTATCTTTTGGCCTCAAGGTCAAAGCCTCTCCAACGCTGGTGGGTGGTATCAGACACAACGGCTCTTTTAAGAACCGCTGAACAGGCTTGGATGCTAAATAGACTTTCCAGTTTCCTGCTGTCCCCTGAAGATTACCCAGACTAGACGGGTTGTAATCTGAGCTGGCTACGAGCTCCGGTACTAGAGGTCTACGCCACCGGCAGTGTCTGATGGTGTACACACACATTGTGTGTTTTATGGCAGTTTGCTAATAGCGTGTAAACTTGTGTTATGAAAACAGGACCTTCAGTGGAGGTTTACAGCTGCGCTTTGTCATAAGTAGTCCGAAGTGTCATGAACCTGCCATGGCCTGACCTCCGCGCACCTTCATTCATCTCACCTGGTCTCCTCATCAAGCTCACGCCACACCCTGCCTCCCCTGCTACATAAGACCCAGCCTGCTCTCCAACCAACGCGATTATTGAACGCTTGCTTGTAGATCTTCCAGCCTTCCTTCCCTCCTCCACCTGGCTTCACGTGCGACCCTCGGCTGGAACCCTACCTGCATTCGCTACCCACGCCTGTCTCCAGCCTCGCCCTCCACGGGTAACGCTACATCTTAGCTTTTGCTAATAAAGACTTTTGAAGTTCCTTACTGTACCTTGGGGTCCTTACGGGTCTTCAAGTCCAGTCGTCGCACCAAGTTTAAAAGGGCACCTGTGATTCCTTTGTGTTACTAATTATTTTCACTTACAGTTAATATGATTGAGGTCAGTAGGCAGAATTAGGATCACTATTCCGTCATTTTAATAACGTTTTCACACTCAGGGCTACTGGTTACCATTCATTTACATTGTTTTATGCTAAGCTAAGCCTCCAGAGGGTTAACAAAACAATGTGTGGCCCATCATAGGGAGTCTAAGCCATGCCCACCTACTTCCGAACCACGGGTCACCGGAAGACAGAAAAAAGTGAATGCAAGTCAGCATGGCTAAAAATGCTATTTTCCAACTCCGCTTGTTTTGTGCCATGGATTTCACACGTCTGTGAATTTTAAAGACACATTTTGATACCAATGAAGAACGCGCTTATTTTTTAACAGGGGGAAACGATATTTTAGGTTTTGTGTGAAAATAAGTCCAGGACTACAAATGCGCTTCACCAAAGTGAAGTCATCGAACCAGACACGGAGAAAACAGGGAAAATGACTGTAAGTTCAGCAAACCTCCCACAGGAGGAAAGAACCACCATAAATCTGGTCATGTGGGGAGTAGCAGCTACGCTAGGGGGGAGGAGCTTGTGTGGTGACGTCACATATGCGACATGCTGATTTCTAGTGTCTAGTCATGCTAACTACAAACTTTTACAAGCCGATAAATCTCAAAGTACGTGACAGGCGTGGTTGAAACACCCATCATTAGTTTTCATTGAAATAGCAGTACAGCACGTGTGATCCAGGGCGTGAGGCAGAGCGGGTTAGAAAATAGCGTTTTTAACTCTATGTTTTCGTTCTTCCTTTGGAGCACAAGTCGTATCAGGAGAGGCAGCGACGGGTGACCTGGGGATGCTGATGTCTGAGTACGGACAGATGCTTTCATACAAATCTCAGAAATTGAGATTAATAAATGACCTGAAATACTCAAAATTGGAAGTGGCCGTGTCAGTCCACTTAAGCACTGAAGCTGGACGCCTGGGGGATCTCCAAAAGGTGTGTGTGTGTGTGTGTGTGTGTGTGGGGCAACATCTGCCCTAGAACACACCAGTCCACCGCTGTAGTAACATCACAGGTTATTAGCTTATTGATTGAGTGTAAAGGGCCCGGGAAGTTGCCCCGCTCCTGGCCCGGCTCTGATTTGTTCCACTAGTGGGTGGCACACACCGAGTCAGTGGACATGTTTGCTACCAGACCCTGTGGTGATTTGCAGGCTTTGGCCAAAGCTTAGAGTCCTGCTAACTGTGCAGAACAGGGTTGGTCACACTTTCTTGCTTTTGTCATTTATCTTTGTCACAACAGCTAAGGCTGCATCCTTTCACAACTAGTCTCTGAAACATGAACCCTAAAACCGGTCAACAAGTCGCATCAGATTGATCAAAAGGACTCGATTCCAAATCAGGTCTAAGCTTAGCGTACCTCGCCACCTCAGCTATGCAACAACGGGGTTAGGATGTGATGTGGTACACCTCTTTACTGTAAACATCTCGCCTGGTTTAACAAACTTTTCTTGGCTGATCGGTACAAATACTCTGACGGGTGTAGATGTGACAGGATTCTCCATTGTCATGGCGGTTTTTCAATCCCTGTGCCACATGAAGTTTCACGCTGTAGTCATCTGTGGGCTATTTCCGACCACCACTACGTGTCCTGCACTGCAGAGACACACGAGTCGTGTCTGTCTGCCACATAAAGGTGTGACTAGACTTGGTGCAGTTCAGGTCCTGTTGGATGGTTCAGATGCTGTTTTAGCTTCATTAGTGCATCTTCAATAACTAGCTTCCAGTATTAGATGCCATGTTCATATATTTGATGCACACCCAGGGCCGTTTCAAGGCACTTGGGGGGCCAAGGCCAAACAGACATTTTAAACCATGCATCATGTTGGATCCTGAAGGAAAAACAACAGAATATGTTTGTTCTTAAGAAAAACATGTTATTGTCTGCAAATACAACTGTAGTGTCAAAGTACTTACAATTCCACAAAACATTCGGGTTCTTGATCAGGTCGCTACAAAAATATGTTCTAGGCTGACGCTAAAACCCCCAGCATACAGTACCGACTCACGTGGTAGTGTAATAGCTCCGCCCACAGCCACACCTGGTCTACAGCAGGTATAATACAATCAGCTTATCTACATTCCTAAGTATCACCCATCAGGGACCAACTAGAGAAGGTACACTTTGTTGTGGTCAGGCGGGCATGGGCGGAGCCTCTCCATCAGGATCTGATCTCTGCTAAAAAGTCTGGATGTGTGGAACCCTGAGTTACCTTGGAGCAGAGCTTCTTGGCCACGTTTCTCACATTTAAAGACTTTTTCATCCAAAAGGTTCATTCATGTAGAAAAATCATTAAATTATAAACTGATCTCAAAAGTCTAAAGTTTAAAAGAGTAAAATCAAGAGAGTGAACTTTCTTCAAATGTTCTCGTCTAGCTCAGATTAAGGTTGTCGGTGTTAAATCACCATTCCATTCTATGTCCACATCTGTCCAGCTGCCTGAAGGCAAGGCAGGGTTTCAGGCTGCAGGTGAGGAAGGGTGGGTCAAACGGACCCAGTGCAGAGGTTCATAGGCACAGGTGGCGTTTTCCTCCTTCACCAGGAAGACTTCAGAGAGCTTCCAGTGTTTGGTGTCCATCTAGAAAGGGCGGGGCTATAGAGGGTCAGTAGTGGTTAGCGGGGACACTTCATGCAGGTGGTGGAGTCTGATTCCTGAGGAGAGGAGCAAGGAGCCGACGTTAGACCAGAAGACACAAACAGAAGATGAACCAGAGTCATCTCACCTGGTCTGCTGCTACAGCTCAGGCTACGGCGCTCTTCATGCTGTTCTCCAGGAACGACCTTTGACACAAAACAGCCTCCATCAGCAAAAGCAACATGTCCTTTGGTGCTGACGGCGTCCCTCTAAAACCACAGCTCTGAGACGGAGGAACCAGCAGTAGAACTCAGGGGTTCACCTACAGCTGAACAACGTTCAGAAGGCACTGGCTTGTGCCAGGTCCCAGCTGTGACTAGGAAGGCTGCACTCATCTGTTTCACCTGGTTAGAGTAAAAACCGTTTATTTCACTAACAGCCAAACAGAACCAGAAGAAGGGAAAGTTCTGATCAGCTGTGACCCAAACAGTCATGCTGTTTACCACAAACACATGGATGTAGATGCCTCGTGGACTGGAGCTGCCATAGTGGCCGGCTGCCATCTTGAATGGGTCTGTTTTCGCCCCCATTTCTACTGAGGAACCCAACTAAAAAACACATATTATCAGGCTTTGTCACTAAATCAGACACATGGTATGGCATGATTAAATATAAACATAATTAAAACATTTAACCCTCTCATGACCATAATTATAACAGAGCCGCCTGGTATGTTTTTAATCTTATGGCTGTAAAATTGTAATAAAAAGTATAAAGTGTGTGTAACTCTCTCCTTTTGTCAGAACAACCTCAGCTTTCAGTGTGTGGTTTGTATTTAGAATGTATTTCTATTAAAGCCTTTAAAAAATCAGCTTAAAAGTGAAAAAAGCAAAAAACGGATTTGAATTGTTTACATTTATTACTGAACAGGAACTTCTAAATTACTGGGTGAACAATTTAAACTTTGATCTGAAATGCATCTATTCTTAAAAAAGTGTGAACCTTGGTATAATTTTAAGCAGTTTTTAAGACCATTTAGTATTGTAAACTTTCAGACGTTTTTATTTGATGTGGTAGACCTTGAAGCAGCTTCTCTCCAGCTGCAGGCAGAGTCCTGCACACCTCACACCGCCATGGGGTTCTGCTCTGGCACACCGTGCTGCTATACCAAAAACTTTTGTTTTAGCAAAAATAATTATTTATTGTGAAAGGATAAGTAATGCTGGAATAAAGCTGAATCTTACAATTAGCAAATAGTTGAGGGTTGTTCAAATAAAATAATAAAGACTGAACAAACGTTCATATCCTGGTTCACCGGAGATCTGTCCTTCTTCATGGTCACCGTCTTCAGATATAAGCCTTCTGGGACACCTAATAGATCGTGTTGATTTTCTTTGAGGCATTTCCATAATTTCATGCTGGTTTTTATGCTAATTAGCTTCCCCGTTCCGTTATCTGCTTTCACCGCGGCGCTGCGCTCCGTTTCAATCAGGCTGTACAGCAGGATTTCCCCTCGTAGCGATATTTTCCATAACTCTGATTGCTTCATGCTATAGATTGTTGGAAAGCTGCTTTTATGTACTTTTAGGAACCGCTGGAATTTCATGAATCTGATCAGCCATTCAAAAGTTATAAAACGGAACATTTTGGATGACAAACTCAGCACGTCTCTGAATCTGTGTTGTGATTCGTTGCGCTCAAGACAGGGAATCCCGGTGGCTACCGTAATGTGTTGTATATGCACGAAAAGCCCCATTTTTAATCTTTTCAGCACTTTTTGAATTTTACAGATAACTTGAACAGTTCAGGAATTATGGTAATGAGAAGTGTGCATTTCCAATCCCGTCTGCGGCCACAGGTTGGTAATAAGAGGGTTAAAGAGAAAATCCCATCAAGTAGACCACCTTGCGTTGGCTCCAGCTGGGTTTGGAGAGTGAGGGACCCATCCAACATGGCAGCGATGCTGCTATGCTCCAGCACCCAATAGGCATCTATGCATTCGTGTCTATGGTGTTTATGCACAGGAGCCAGTCAGCGAGCAGTGTCGGTCGGGCTAGCGGTGGGGCGTTTGCGTGAGCTACAGAAACACCTTAGTGAGGGTTACTTTAGCATGTCACCAACCAATCAGAATGTGCTTTAGAATACATCGTTTTTGCTGATGGACATGTGTCAAAGTAAAAGTCTACACTACATCTCCATAATGCCGAGATCACACTGTTTGATGTGTGGCCGTCACACAGGACTGTTCATGTCACTGCTCTGTGACATCACACCGGCTGTCACGGAGTGGAGCTTCCTGTCGCTCTACTGAAGCGCCCTCATCAGTAGAGACCTCCACTAACAGCAAAAGGGTGTTTAAACAATGCTAATCTATTCTAAATTATTACTATTTATTTTAATTAAATTAATGTTATTACAACAATTAGGATATTTTAAACAAATTATCAGTATTTTGTCTCCGTCTTTTTTAATAATCAAAATTCCCACCATCTTATTTTGAAATGTTGATTGAGGCCAGATATGAAGTAACAATTCAGGAGCGAATAGGAAGAAGGGAACGTTCCCGTTTACAAACCAAAACACCCCTCTTTGCTGCTGGCTGGATGATACTGGTTATGAGAGCTGTTCTCTTAGACCAACTAGAACCTCTGAGAAGTAGATCGTCAGAACCTCTAGAACATGTTAGACCAACTAGAACCTCTGAGAAGTAGAACCTCAGAACCACTAGAACATGTTAGACCAACTAGAACCTCTGAGAAGTAGAACCTCAGAGCCTCTATAACATGTTAGACCAACTAGAACCTCTGAGAAGTAGATCGTCAGAACCACTAGAACATGTTAGACCAACTAGAACCTCTGAGAAGTAGATCGTCAGAACCACTAGAACATGTTAGACCAACTAGAACCTCTGAGAAGTAGATCGTCAGAACCACTAGAACATGTTAGACCAACTAGAACCTCTGAGAAGTAGATCGTCAGAACCACTAGAACATGTTAGACCAACTAGAACCTCTGAGAAGTAGATCGTCAGAACCACTAGAACATGTTAGACCAACTAGAACCTCTGAGAAGTAGATCGTCAGAACCTCTAGAACATGTTAGACCAACTAGAACCTCTGAGAAGTATATCGTCAGAACCACTAGAACATGTTAGACCAACTAGAACCTCTGAGAAGTAGAACGTCAGAACCTCTAGAACATGTTAGACCAACTAGAACCTCTGAGAAGTAGATCGTCAGAACCTCTAGAACATGTTAGACCAACTAGAACCTCTGAGAAGTAGATCGTCAGAACCTCTAGAACATGTTAGACCAACTAAAACCTCTGAGAAGTAGATCGTCAGAACCTCTAGAACATGTTAGATCAACTAGAACCTCTGAGAAGTAGATCGTCAGAACCTCTAGAACATGTTAGACCAACTAGAACCTCTGAGAAGAAGATCGTCAGAACCACTAGAACATGTTAGACCAACTAGAACCTCTGAGAAGTAGATCGTCAGAACATCTAGAACATGTTAGACCAACTAGAACCTCTGAGAAGTAGATCGTTAGAACCACTAGAACATGTTAGACCAACTAGAACCTCTGAGAAGTAGAACCTCAGAGCCTCTATAACATGTTAGACCAACTAGAACCTCTGAGAAGTAGATCGTCAGAACCACTAGAACATGTTAGACCAACTAGATCCTCTGAGAAGTAGATCGTCAGAACCACTAGAACATGTTAGACCAACTAGAACCTCTGAGAAGTAGAACGTCAGAACCTCTAGAACATGTTAGACCAACTAGAACCTCTGAGAAGTAGAACCTCAGAGCCTCTATAACATGTTAGACCAACTAGAACCTCTGAGAAGTATATCGTCAGAACCACTAGAACATGTTAGACCAACTAGAACCTCTGAGAAGTAGATCGTCAGAACCACTAGAACATGTTAGACCAACTAGAACCTCTGAGAAGTAGATCGTCAGAACCTCTAGAACATGTTAGACCAACTAGAACCTCTGAGAAGTATATCGTCAGAACCACTAGAACATGTTAGACCAACTAGGACCTCTGAGAAGTAGAACGTCAGAACCTCTAGAACATGTTAGACCAACTAGAACCTCTGAGAAGTAGATCGTCAGAACCTCTAGAACATGTTAGACCAACTAGAACCTCTGAGAAGTAGATCGTCAGAACCTCTAGAACATGTTAGACCAACTAGAACCTCTGAGAAGTAGATCGTCAGAACCTCTAGAACATGTTAGATCAACTAGAACCTCTGAGAAGTAGATCGTCAGAACCTCTAGAACATGTTAGACCAACTAGAACCTCTGAGAAGAAGATCGTCAGAACCACTAGAACATGTTAGACCAACTAGAACCTCTGAGAAGTAGATCGTCAGAACATCTAGAACATGTTAGACCAACTAGAACCTCTGAGAAGTAGATCGTCAGAACCACTAGAACATGTTAGACCAACTAGAACCTCTGAGAAGTAGAACGTCAGAACCTCTAGAACATGTTAGACCAACTAGAACCTCTGAGAAGTAGATTGTCAGAACCTCTAGAACATGTTAGACCAACTAGAACCTCTGAGAAGTAGAACCTCAGAGCCTCTATAACATGTTAGACCAACTAGAACCTCTGAGAAGTAGAACCTCAGAGCCTCTATAACATGTTAGACCAACTAGAACCTCTGAGAAGTAGATCGTCAGAACCACTAGAACATGTTAGACCAACTAGAACCTCTGAGAAGTATATCGTCAGAACCACTAGAGCATGTTAGACCAACTAGAACCTCTGAGAAGTAGAACCTCAGAGCCTCTAGAACATGTTAGACCAACTAGAACCTCTGAGAAGTAGATCGTCAGAACCACTAGAACATGTTAGACCAACTAGAACCTCTGAGAAGTAGATCGTCAGAACCTCTAGAACATGTTAGACCAACTAGAACCTCTGAGAAGTAGATTGTCAGAACCTCTAGAACATGTTAGATCAACTAGAACCTCTGAGAAGTAGATCGTCAGAACCTCTAGAACATGTTAGACCAACTAGAACCTCTGAGAAGAAGATCGTCAGAACCACTAGAACATGTTAGACCAACTAGAACCTCTGAGAAGTAGATCGTCAGAACATCTAGAACATGTTAGACCAACTAGAACCTCTGAGAAGTAGATCGTCAGAACCACTAGAACATGTTAGACCAACTAGAACCTCTGAGAAGTAGAACGTCAGAACCTCTAGAACATGTTAGACCAACTAGAACCTCTGAGAAGTAGATCGTCAGAACCTCTAGAACATGTTAGACCAACTAGAACCTCTGAGAAGTAGAACCTCAGAGCCTCTATAACATGTTAGACCAACTAGAACCTCTGAGAAGTAGATCGTCAGACCCACTAGAACATGTTAGACCAACTAGAACCTCTGAGAAGTATATCGTCAGAACCACTAGAGCATGTTAGACCAACTAGAACCTCTGAGAAGTAGAACCTCAGAGCCTCTAGAACATGTTAGACCAACTAGAACCTCTGAGAAGTAGAATCTCAGAGCCTCTAGAACATGTTAGACAAACTAGAACCTCAGAGCCTCTAGAACATGTTAGACCAACTAGAACCTCTGAGAAGTAGAACCTCAGAGCCTCTAGAACATGTTAGACCAACTAGAACCTCTGAGAAGTAGAACCTCAGAGCCTCTAGAACATGTTAGACCAACTAGAACCTCTGAGAAGTAGAACCTCAGAGCCTCTAGAACATGTTAGACCAACTAGAACCTCTGAGAAATAGAACCTCAGAACCTCTAGAACATGTTAGACCAACTAGAACCTCTGAGAAGTAGAACCTCAGAACCTCTAGAACATGTTAGACCAGCTAGAATGTCTAATTCTACTGTTGGGTTCTGTGTCGTAGCAGCAGAGGACCCAGGAGGAGTAGACTTACGTCTGGTCGCCCTCCAGTGACTTCTGGATCTCCTGAAGAACCTCTGGAAGAAAACATGATGGTCAGACAGGAGTCAGCAGAAGTGTGTGTGAGTTCTTGTACTTACTTTCTGTTTCTGTTTATGTATTTATACATTTTACTTCCTACTGTTACGTGTACAAAGAGTCAACTTTCACCTGCATAATGACCACAGTATAACCATTCAGTTGCTGACATACCCACCATCTATCTGGTCTCCTAATCCAGAAGGTTCTGCTCAGGGCTGGTTTGCATACAAGAAGACTTAACACTGTCAAGGTCTCCTGCAAAGGCTCTGCACTCTGCGTAAAAGCCAGACTGCTGCATTCCTCTCCCTGAATAAAAATCAAACCTACAAGAAGCTCCTACAAGACTTTACAACCCATAAGCTTAAATAATCATATGTAATGAATGAATGAATGAACAAGATGTTTAAATCAAAGGTGTAATAATCTGTGCTTAAACCAATGAATTTAAAATAATGTTCTTACAATGATCCATTTATATCACATCTCATCTACACCAGATCCGTATGTGTTGGTTTAACAAGTTAATCATTAGCCACATTTACATGCACACATTTAATCAGACTGAATGCTTGGTGCGTGTGTACGCACGGCATGATCGGATCATTTCAGTTCGTGT